>NC_142734.1:31210195-31285195 GCF_051943395.1 Hippocampus bargibanti
GCAACTCATATAGACACACATATACGTACACACACATAGATGCAAAAACACACACATTGTAACTAATTCAGTATATTCCATTGTAACACATACTCGCATGTCAAAATGGGTGCTTGCCCCCCACCAACACACACCTACAACCACACACCGCCCCATGCTTCCACCCTACGAAATGAACTCCCCGACGCCATGCCGGGTAAAATCCCCATAAGGCGGCATGGAACGGACAACAGATCGGGAGGGGTGGGAGGCCGTGGGGGGGGGGGGGGGGGCTTAACTGTGCAGCCACGGGACTGCCAACTGTTCTTCTAACAGCCTCTTAACAGGTGTAGGCTCCAGAACCATGTAATCCTATCAATTTACCAACTAAAAAAGGGAAGAAATGCAGCGAACTTCTGTGCTGCTTCGTCCCTTTTGCTATCCTTCTCTTTTCTTTGCGTTTGACACAGACAAAAAAAAGAGCAGCTGGCCTTCAGCTTTGACACGCACGGGAGAGGAGGAATCATCGCTGACCTTAATGTCAGCGTGTAGCAAAAGCAGGAGGTGGAAGCTGAAGAGGAGGGCGAGTGCGAACAGTGTTTAGATGTTGGTGTTTGCAGTCAATTACGGATGAGGACAGGGGCTACTGGCTCTGTAACTCAGCAGAACAAATATTTCCTCACTCCAGGGAGAGAAGTGGGGAGGAGGGGGGCTTTTCCGTTCCTTCCATTTTCATCTAGAAGCAAAGACATGAGGTCGTGCGTATGCGACAAAGAATTCCTAGAGTAAGGGGGAAAAATGTAACATCGGGGTCGGTCCCAAAGGGCGCTATGGAGATAAGAGGGTCACCAATAAAACGTCTTTGCCAAACTTGGCATCCGTCGTCTCCATTTCATCGACGTTACGACTCGTCCGTCACATTCCGCCGCAGCCAAGGGCCGCCCGGTTTGCACCTCAAGACCCCGCCGCCACATTTAAAAGGATTAGTCACCACATTTTGCGCCGGCTTAATCTCTCTTTCAGCCCGACTAATAAGTGCGCCTCGATAAGCGGAGCATGCAAATTCATTCATGGCCGGTGGAGACCGCGCTTTCAGACAAACACGCCAAAGTCTGCCACTCGGCTAATTACCTCTTCATTTCCCATTTTGCCCTCTTATATGGCATATCAATGACTTGAGATTATTTCGCTCCCCTTTCTCCCTGTGAAATTTGAATTTGTGATGAAAGATTAGGAGATGGATACAAGCTTCTTTTTTAACCCTTTTTTTATTACAGGCAAGCAAGCTTTTTTTGGGTGTGCTATTTTAGTCGTAAGAGTAACATTAAATCTTAATAAGAACAAAACAACTAACAGTAAATAAATAAATAAATAAATAAATGCATACATAAATAAACTAATAAATAAATAAATAAATAAATAAATAAATAAATAAATAAATAAATAAATAAATAAATGTTTGAAAGATTTGAGGCAATATTTTTTTTACATATTTCTTTAAATATTAGAGGCAAGCCCCTTTTTTTGGTAGATTATTAGTCAAAATGAGAATCGATTTTGCTGGATAAAATGCACAATAATATCAAATCTTCTTAATAAGAACAAAACAACAATAAAAAAATCACCCACAAATAAATAATAAATAAATGCACAGATAAATAAATAAATTACTAATTAACTAACTAACTAACTAAATATTTTTTTCTTGTTTTAAATATTATATATTTTTTTATATGTATTTTTAATATTAGAGGCACGTTTTTTTTTGGGTGGAATTTTAGTCAGGATGAGAATCGATTGTAAAATGCACGCACAATAACATTAGGTTGCAAATTTTGGGACTATTAAAGGCTTTCTGATTCTAATTGTAATTCTGATTATATCTTTGGAATAAGATCAAACCGACAAAAAAAGACATTTCTTTAAAGAGAGAAAAAAATATATATATTTTTTGTTTTAAATATTAGACCCAAGAAGAGCAAAGTTGCAATGTGTTCATTGCTCCTTTATATTTCTCTGCAGGTTATTAATGAGGCCATTAAGACATATTGGTGACGCTGAGCTTTGAGGTTTTAATTAGCTGCCGATCACTGCATGAGTGCACAGACGTGAAGAAAGGGGATGTTGATGCCACTTGCCTGACTCGCGGCCCATATCAAGTAGCTGCCAACACTTGGACGACTGCATTGAGAAGGTGGACAGGCCCCGTTTAATCTGGACTTTATTCCACCGTTCAATGTCACTTATTTCATTGTAAAAACATTAAAAAAAGGACACTTGATGATTGGGCACAGGCTCAATTGGGATTCTGCTGTCCCGCTCTCTCCATCGACTCTGCGCACACACACACACACACACACACACACACACACACACACACACACACACACACACACACACACACACACACACACACACACACACACACACACACACACACACACACACACACACACACACACACACACACACACACACACACACACACACGCAGTTCCCTCCCCTTGTCTCCCAACCATGTTCCTGCTCCTCTCCCTCTGCATAAACCACCCCCCCACACACACACACAAGCAAAACATCAATCAAGGGGTGCGAGCGGACCATAAAACTCCACAAACATAAAAGCTGCATTTAACTACTGTGTTTTGCAATAATCTTTGCCCAGTGTCTCTTTTATTTAACCGTACATTCGGTAGACATTTAAAGGAGTCTAAAATGAACAAACAAAAAATCTGAAAAAAAAAATATATTGTAATATTTAATTATATTCAGAATTAATTCATGAATATGTATACACAAACACATTTTGTAGTTGCCCGTGTGAGGAGAAATAATCGATCAATCGTTTTTGAGAGTATTATTGCCCCATACAATTAAATTCATCTGTCATTTTTTTTTTGAGGGGGGGGGGGGGGGGTCCAGAAATGATTTTCTTTCTTACAGTTGAAGGAGCCTCACTTCACAGAACTTCACCCAGGCTCGTCAAAAATTTGGACCCCACACCCCTGTAAAAATTGTCATGGAAATGGTTCAAGACAACGACTCACATCTACTCACACATACACATCTAAATGGCTACCCATGAAATTTATTTCGAAACTCTGTTCAACTGCTGTACACAACATTCTTATTTGCATAACCCAGCCCCCCAATAAAAAATGTGCCTCGTTTAATTAAAAAAATGTAAATTTACTGTCATCTGAGGAGCAATGGAAAGAGAAGCGCAACAGCAAATTTTATTACCAGGACATCAAAATGATTCAGGTTAGGGCTAAATTGTGATCGAAGGTTATTGAGGCCCTTCAGACCACGACTTGTTTTCCTCCCTCGTTTCATTCCACTTTTGTGGAAGGCCATAAAAAGATGGAGAGTGCCACAAAGGGTTAATGAGACAACTGTGAGGGTGAGAGCAATCAACATTATGACTCAGAAGTGGGAATGGGGGGTGGTGGGTCGGGGTGTCATCTTCCCAAATGGCGAAAAGTTTAAATTTCGGGTGTGTCGCGATAAGAGTCTCACTTGTTATTCTTGACTAAAAGTGCACAGCGCTCACCGACAGTGACCACACATGACAGACAAGCCCGCAAGCCTAACTCGCATGACTTTGTGGTCCCGTTCTCCTTTGTGGACATCGCCTACTTCAACGTAACCTCTTTAATTTCGGCATTGGAACAAGTTCAAGTGCCAAGAAGACTGTGAGCGAGGAGAAAAGAACAACAAAAAAGAAACTGCAAACGGATGGACTTTGTAAATATCACAGAGACATATTAAAAATAACAGCCTGAAGCAAAAGCTGACGACAGTGAATTACCGTTTAGGGGGGGAAGAAAGAAAAAATATGTAGGGCATGTATCTCTGTATCTCAATAGAATTGTAAAACAAAGCCTATATATATATATATATATATATATATTCAAATTGCTGCTGTGGACAGCAAATTTACCCATTGCGGGACTATTAAACACACACACACACACACACACACACAGTAAGTTCACATCAAGAGAAACACTCGTAGAAAGTTAGCACACACACACTACCACACTCACACACACTCACACACACACACACACACACACACACACACACACACACACACACACACACACACACACACACACACACACACACACACACACACACACACACACACACACACACACACACACACACACACACACACACACTCACACCCAAAATGGAAAGAACTACATGTTTCTGTGCTGTAGTAATTATTAAAATAAAAGTGAGTCCTTCCCCGATGAAAACAAAATAAAATACAATGACACCGAGTTGCCTGAAATCTGATTGGAGCAGGACAAGCTCATATGATGTAGCAAAAAGCAAAATTTCAGCCAGAATGGCATTGACTGGAAAGCAAGTGTCAAACGATGTTTTAATTTGATCTTGCCACGGAGGTGTTTATCGTCAGGCGAGGACAAATGCTACACTGCTGAGAAATACCTGAAAAGGTGGTCAAAGTGACCGGCCTGCACCATTTACATGTGCGACAACAAAACAGTTTGTTTGCTTTGTCCCCTTGGCAACAAATCCTCAGGCCATTCATTCTATCCTAATGGCATTGTCAGTGCCTCTGTGGAGAAAACCAACACCTGTATTTGAACAGTAAAAAAAATATGCTTGGCTGGCTTACAAATAGATGGGAATTTATTTTACAAAACAATAAAAGAAAGTGTTGGGCAAGAGAAAAAAGAAAGGAAACGGCTGGCGTGAACTTTCTCCACATGCCCGCTCGCTCGGTGGTGTCAACACGGAGTGGAACGGTAGGCAATCCGATTTGATATAGCAGTCACCTTTGGGCACTCTGAAAAGTGCTATAAATAAGGGTGTTGCAACACTTACGTATACTGTATACAGTGTGGCGTCCTCGTTGGCACATAGCTTAATCATGAACAACTTCCCCTTCTTTGAGTGTGTGTGTAGGTGTGTGTCAGGGAGCGAGATAAAGGCACACCTTAACTGTCCGCATTAAAAAAAAAGGAAAAAAAGAAAAGAAACATACCTGACTGGCAAAGTGGGGAAAAGAGCAGAAGTACTCACCATATTCAGGGAAGTCGAAGTTAAATCCTCTCAGACATGTAACTTTCATAATACTACTGAACTCTGGTGGAAAGTCATTCAAATGTTGCTCGGTGGAAGAGTCGGATCAAGCAGAAAAGTGATGACAACAACAACAAAAACAAAAAACAAAAAGGGGGCTTCCTTCAATCATGCGCTAAACTCCTTGACATGTAATCTGTCAATAGTTTGTTGCTGCTATCATGCCGGCTACCACAAGCGGATTTGATTGGCAGCTTCGGCACTGGCCCCTCCTTCACGCGGCTTGGGGGAGGAAGGTGAAAGAATATAGAGCCTCCCCCTCCTCTCTCTCTCTCTCTCTCTCTCTCTCTCTCTCTCTCTCTCTCTCTCTCTCTCTCTCTCTCTCTCTCTCTCTCTCTCTCTCTCTCTCTCTCTCTCTCTCTCTCTCTCTCTCTCTCTCTCTGGTGCGTCTGCCTATCTTGCCCTCTGCTTTGCTCCATGCACAGACACACATGCACACACACAGACCAAGCTGCTGGTGATGTCGTCTCAATAGGCTGATAGGAAATTATGGCAGAGGAGCCCCCTGCGCTCTTTTTTTAACTCCCTCCCTCAGTGGGCTGGCCTTTTCCATCTTTGAGCTCTTCTACCCTTTCAACTCTCTCGGGGAGGAGCCTGTACTGCCTCCATTCAAATTAGGGGACCCCTCCATCCCTCAATCCAACTTTTTGGTAAAACGATGTATTTGATGCAGATGCAGGGTACAAAGTGGGAATATAAAGTGACACATGACTTTGCTAAAATATAAAATGGATAGGAAGCAAAAACAATGTCTTATTGTGACATCTTTACTTTGTTATCTTCACTAATCATTGTGATAATTATTATGATTTTCATATCATTTGATTATATTTATCTTTACACGTGTGAGTTTGTGGCTTTGAATGCGTGGTCAGGCTTTCATGTATGGCAGTTTGCACGTTCACCTTCTTCATGTTTTTAAAGCTAAAATAACTTTTATTCATTTCTCAATAGAGAACTGTGAATTTTATGTATTTATGTATTAATGTATTAATGCATTGCTTGGAACAACAACAAAAAAAGGAGACCAGTGACACATCTATGGCAGCGAATGGGTGGAGGGGGTCAATACTATCTATCTATCTATCTATCTATCTATCTATCTATCTATCTATCTATCTATCTATCTATCTATCTATCTATCTATCTATCTATCTATCTATCTATCTATCTATCTATCTATCTATCTATCTATCTATCCATCCATCCATCCATCCATCCATCCATCCATCCATCCATCCAAAGTGTAATTGGGAGTATATATCATTCTCTTTGTGTGCTTGCGATTGACTGGCAATCAGTTCCGGGCTACCCAAAGACAGATGGAGTAAGCTCCAGAGTGCCCTTGACCATGAGAGAAACAAAGCAGTTCATGTGTAGTGATTGCCATTCAAAGTCCATTCAAAAAAAATTGTCGATCACAAATAACACGATCAATTTAAGCATTACTGGTGTGTACTCTGGCTTATACTGTAACTACTTTCAGAAGTACAGTACATAAAAAGATGCCTGTATTGTACAGTAGGTCAGATGTGTTGTGATGTGATGTCAAATGTCAAAAAAACATGGTTACGGCCGTTTAGCTGAAAGCAAATACATTTCATCTCTCACGCAAATAGAGTTCCCACGTCATATAAGACTCACTCTTCTCTCCGTGCTTACGACTGATAAGATATCAGTTTTGGTTGTAATTTCAGGTGAAACGATAAAGGACAGCCGTTACCAGGTGACAATGAATAGTTTATAAGTCAAACCTCAGATTTGCCTGGCAGTCTTTTTTTTGTTTTCACAGTTACATGCAGAGTGTCTCCAGACCATTTGGACCTACTGTCGACATGACTTCTGGTAAAAATAATTCTAAGTTTCGAAAGGGGGCACAACAGTTGATGGTGGTGCAGCAGTGGATGGTGCAGCAGTGGCTTTACTAGAGAGAGAAAAAGAGGAAATGAACAAGTTTATGGCTGTGAACCAAAATGCAATGATACACTGTGTTGGCTTAAGCTGCGCGCGGTCAGCAAAAGGGAGAAAAAAAGGTATGTACATAAAATAGGTTTTAGCTCATTTCTAAAATTTGATGACTCGTCTGAGATCATTAAGGGAAGAAAAGTCTCTCCTTGAGGAAAAATTCTTCATTACTGTGATAAATTCGATCGGCTTTGAAATGCAGTTCTTTGAAATGTGGACTTTATAACATATATCGAAAGAAGATAATGGTCTAATCTTGGACTCATTTATAAATACTTGTGACATTTGATGCTTTGGAAATACTGTACTAAAAAGAGAGCAGTCTACCATGGCACAAAAATGCTGAAGTGCGCGCAAACGACAAACAAGTGCAATGACAACATTTTGTTTATGTTCACACAAAAATTATGCTGGATGCCATTTCAAATCTGCCAAAAAAATATGAGGCCTACAATGTGGTAGTAAACGGTAAGGTGTAAAACCAGGTGCAAATGTGACCAGGCTATGTTTGCCATCTGGTAGTGAAGGGTGAAATTACAGTTTAAAGCTATGCACTGGACCTGTATGATTCATGGGGCATATTTTTATTTAGTCATTTTTAATTAACCCCCCCAAAACCAACCCACGCCCCTTTGCTATGAGGATCTCTCTCTCTCTCTCTCTCTCTCTCTCTCTCTCTCTCTCTCTCTCTCTCTCTCTCTCTCTAGTCACATGAAACGGTCCTTCCATGCCTTCAGGTGTCAAAGTCAAGGCCCGGGGACCAAATTTGGCCCGCTATATCATTTTATTTGGCCGGTGACAGCAAATCAAATTTGCGAAATTCCATGATGCTTGCTAAAGTCCGAACCAAAATTGTACGTTGTCCCACGAAAACCAAAATAACAGTCATTATTTTTGACTTCATATTTGTAAAGTAGTTATTAATTAATTTGTCGTGCTTTCTGCATGCACCGAATTTTCCAGTGTATCAGGTGCACCCAAAAGCCTTGATTTTCTTCAAAAGATGACTCTGCACCTATCCTGGTGTGCCTAATGTATGAAGTAATATTGAGCAGCGACAGGTCTTGCAACTACTGTCAGCAGCCACCAACTCCATTTCTCCCCAGGGAAGAAGTCATGTGTAACCCCAGCCTCTATTGACGCACCTTATAATGTGGTGTGCCTTAAATTTGGAAAATTCTATATATTTATATATTTTATTTGAAAAACTTTATTCATTCATTGAAGCTGCGCCTTATAGTCCGGTGCACCAGAAAATACAGTCATATGTGGAAGAGATGAAACGGTTTCCCCAAAACGGTACCCGAGAGGAAACCATAACTACAATGTGCCACGCAGCAAAAAAAATGAGTTTGACACCCTTGTTCCAGACCAAACATTTGTTGAGTTTACCTAATTTTTGCTGTTCGAATGTCATCTGTCTCTCCATCGTTTGACTTGTGGCCCTTTAACTGCTTTTAGGACATGTGCAAATATGGGTTGTTTCTGGTCTCCAATCAATATCAACACGGAATGTGGGTTCAAAGCAGATGATTGTAATAACTGAACATTACCCCCCCAAAAAATCGATGTACTTTACGCACTAACCAGGAAATGAAGATTTGTTGAGTCATTTTGTCCAAGTTACAATGTCATATTCCAGTCAGGATTTTGACAACCAAAACAATAGTCTGCACCGAACCAGCTTTTAATGCTTATGTTACAGTGGTGGATATAAATGCATCCTTGCATTTTCTTCAGCGATATCCAGAATGTTCCATTAAGACTTGTGATCCATCTAAGTGGAAATCTCAGTAATGGGTAACAATGTGGACAAAGTCCTTGCCATTAAACATTTATAATGTCCGGCACTCGTGTTTGGTGCAATACGTTTCAAGAATATGCCCACTTGCAGTCCATATTTTAAAAAGTCCAATTGCATATCTACAATTGTCTTGGACTGGACGCAGAGGGACACTTTCTATTCAAATGACAACCTTGTCGGCAGGGTGGGTGAACGCAGAACAAGCTTCGGGTTTTGGTGGCGCCATCTTTGGTTTTGTCAAAGGAGCTGTGGGGGCTTTTCGTTTGAAGTTGTCCCAGTATATTGTATGCTTCGTGCAGGAGAATGTTGAGGGTAAAGTGAAGCGTGTGTGCGCGTGACATGGCGGGGGTGCATTAGTCAAAGGGCCGGCAGGACCAGACATTTGGCTGCCCCTCTCGGTGCTCTCCGGGAGGGGCTGGTCTGGTGCAGGGACCACTCACAGGCCTTCGTTGCTGGGACAAAGGCGACGGTCCGGTTGAAAGATGTGAATTCAGTGGCTTTTGTGCCCAAAGCCCACAGACATGCCGAGTGAGAAATCTGACCTTTGTCGGGAGTCAAATTGTGTTTCTCGAACCCCTCTTTCCGTCTACTGGCAGCTTGGGCCAAAGAGTGAGATGTAGGGAGGAGGGGAGGGGGTGTAAGAGGGGTCTTAGGTCTAAGCTCAGTCCCGACAGGTGGACGGATGTTCAAGTTAGTTGGTTGGTTGACTGCATTTGACTTTACCAACACAACAAATTAAGTCATTCACTGCAAATTTATTCGGAAATTGAAAAGCATGATGTGGAGCGCCATTAACGAATTTGTTTGGGTTTTATTTTTTCTTGCGAAGGGTGCATTTCAAGCTTTGGTCAGACCTTTGGCTATGTTTTACCCTCCCGCGAAGGGGCAGCATTTACCTTTTGTACTGCTGCCCCCATTTCCATTTCAGATAACTCTACAGCCAAATAAAATCAACAGTAACTTTTTTTTCCTGATGAAAGAAGACAGTCAAAGGTTTCTTACGCTGCATTGAATGTTTATGTAGTCCTAAAACTCAATCTTTTGTGGTTCCTGCAAATTGAGTGAAAATGACAAAAACCTTGGAACTGTAGTGGACACATTTTGCACATCGTCTGGCAGTGAATGAGTTAAAAACTTTCTGTTTCCAGCAGCCAATTGATTGACAAGTTTATTCCTGATATTCACCGACAGGTGCCGTCAAATTGGAAAGGAAATGGAACATGTAAACTTAATTCTGAAGCGTGGGGTTGTGGGGAGATTCAACGAGAGTTCAGCCTTGTGTTATTCAAGGTTGCCTCTGATGTGGGATATTATTCCTTCTCACGTCTGTTTAGAAGGCATTATATATTTATTTCCGTGCAGGAGGGGGGGCTGAGATGAATATTAAACTTAAAGCCAGCTCAGTGGTGATGATGATGATGATTGTGATGATGACGAGGATGATGATGTCGGCGATGCAACGGCTCCTCTCGATGATTGTCATTTGCATCGCCGCCGACAATGATTCTTCACATCTCTTGATTTTTTGTATATATATAATTGCCGTGTATACATCGAGCGGCGCACAATATGAAAATCACAGCAGAATCTCATTACGCTTACACACTTGGAAGCAATTAACACGGGGAGATTGTCTGGTGCATAAGTCATATCTTAACATGCTGCAACGGCTTGCTTTTATTTGCCCGCCGTTTATACGAGTACATGAATGATGACATTGTATGTTACTTGGCAGCAGTGTGCTGAGAGCAGAGATTTTGGTCGATAGAATAAGGTCTATGTTTTAGAGTCATATATTTTTCTTGACGCAGCTTTCATCCCCCGGCCGTAATCATCATATCTCCCTCCATTGCTCTCCCGGATGCAGACATCCATAATGCAATCTTCCTAATTTTGATCCCTCGCAATCTGGTTTTTAAAAGGGAGGTGGTGGGGTTGGGGGAGGGGATGGAGGGCATATTTCTGAAGGCTTGCTCGGTAATCATTTTAGACAGATAGCCTTTCCCATCGCAGATGAGCAAATATTTGTAAACCGGCTATCTAATGGAAAATTATAGTGAAATTAGAGTGAAATTCATGACAGTGAAATCCGATTATGTGTAATTCTATTATGCCATCTTAGCCCACACAGCATATTTTTTTGTTGTTTTTTTTCCATAAATACCTATGCCAGGGGTCTCACTAATCAAATAAAAATGAAATTCATCTCCCCATTAAATTCAATTAGCTGCAATTTCTAAAGCCTAACAAAGATTTTAATTACTGAATTATAAAAATTCTCCCTGGCCAAATTGGGTAGAGAAATAGCGCATCCCCTGCATGTGGAAAAACAATCCCATGAAAGGAAATTGTTGATCAAAAAAGATATCCAGGGGAAAATAACATTAGGGAGAGCACTGGGGCCCTTATTCAGCGAGTCTGGGTGGGGAGTGACGTGTGCCAAGCGCTAGGCTCTTGGGCCGCAGGAAATGAACTTAGACGAGATTCTCTCTGTCTCTAAATGTCTGCCCTCAGAGTTATTATGCTGTAATTGACTAATTGATACCTTAATTTCATTTATGGGGCTCCTGTGTTCATAAAGCAAACTCTGGATGGGGGCAGTGGTCGTCCAGGACACCAGGTAAGGCCCCGGGCCTTCAGTGACGTCCTTCTCGGATGACGATGATTAGCTTGGTTGCTTTTGTTTTTTTGGGTGGAAAATCTCATGGATGATCAATATCGAAATCAGAAACCTAAAAGGACTGATCGGAACACTCCTACCCAATATCCCAAGTGTTTTGAATGTGAGATGAACCGGATTATACGGTGCAACTTCAATGAATGACCTATTTTAAAAACGTTTCCATATATAAGTGCACCAAATTATAAAACGCACCTTCAACAAATGACCTTTTTAAACTTTTACACTGGATTACAAAGTACATGGTCAACTTTTAGAATTGAAGGCTTTTAGATGCGCCTTATAGTGCGGAGAATACGATACTACAATGTCATTTTTGTCAAGTCATTTTTTGCCGCGAGTCACATTATAGTTACGATTTCCTCTCGGGGAGAGGGGCGGGGGTATGAATTTGAGGAATCCATTAAAATGTTTAATCCCTTCCACATATTACATATGGAGTGCACAACTAATTAATGAATAACTAGTTTTCAAATTTGAAGTCAGAAATAATGACTGTTATAGTGGTTTACATGGGACAAGTTGAAACTTTGGTTCAGACTTTAGCGAGCACCATGGCACTTGGCATTCTTAATTTGCTTTCGCGGGCTGAATAAAATGATGCGGTGGGCCAGATTTCGCCCCTGGGCCTTGACTTTGACTCCTGTGATGTAACACGAATGTGTTCATGTTAGATGCATGGAGATGCTTTATGATCGTCTCCTTTCAATTGCTGTGGAACCAGTTTGTGGCATCGATTGGGGGTAGACATTTTTTTTTTGAGGGTGTCAGTTTTTTTATTTGTTTAGATTGTCCTTTTGCAGTTTTTCCTGCAATTCAAGCCAATACGGATTTCAAGGCATGCCGCTACTAATAGGACAGCTTTGGGGTCTCAGGTCAGCAACCACGACTAATTCACCCCCCCCCCAACCCCCCCATCTCTTCCTTGCTCCTCACCAGCAGCCTTCTCAAATAACAATCTGGTACTCTCTGCAGAGTATAAAGCCTCATCTGAAAAGGCACCTGCTGCTTTTATTCACTTTCGCTCCCTTTGGCAACTAACTGTGTCTGTTTAAAGACACATGGAGGAGAAAGCCTAACTGGAAGATGCTGAATTATTTAGACGTGATGTCTAATTGGTTCAAGACAGACATTTTGTTTCTGGAAGGTACGGGCTATGCGCGCACGTGTGTGAGAGAGAGTGAATGAGTCCGTAAGTGCATCAGTACGTGTGGACAGGGAGACACTTGGCGAGGAGGTCTGTCTGCTGCGTAATGCAGACATAAGTGTCTGGGTAAATATGACCAAACTGAAAATGTAATCTTCTTTTCCCACACCCAAGCTGGTTGGGTATTAAGGATAATCTTTTTTGTGTGTGTCATATGGTGAGAAGGTATAGATGGAGCTAATTTTTTAAGAGACAAATCTGATATTTGTCAACTGGTTGAAAAAAAACCTGGGGATTTTCTCCTAATCCTCCCTCGGATGTGAAGGAGCGTTAACAGCAAAATGCAGATGGTGTTCTGCGTACGGAGACTACCCGCCGGCCAGCGCGGCGCATACGGAGAGGCGCACCCTCGCCTCGCCAGGGCTCAGCACTACCTGCAGATAGCGAACTCCCCTCACGTTTAATTAACGAGCCACTTGTGAAAAGAGAGTTGAGTTGATTTCAAAGCGCACACTTGGCAAATTGCATTTCGCTCTTTTTTTGCTTTTCTTTTTGTTCCCTTTTCCCCGACATCGCGTCCTTACTTCTAAGGCAATACGCATCAAATATTTATCTGTGACGACATTACAATCAGGAAAAGAAAACAAATTATAAATAAAAAGGAGGCATGAATCTTTCAGGATCCTAATTCTAACATTCCCTCGGAGTGTTTGTGGCTTTACTTTGTCATATCAAGCAGTTTTGCTTTCCGTTCCAAATGTTGGGCATGGCTTGTTTCTTCTCAACACTGCCTTTTTCAAAGGTTCACAAAAAAACATTGACAAATCTGAGGTCTGCACCTTCCTACTCGACCCTCCGTAACCTGCCCACCACCTTTTCCAGCTACTCCCCTCAGGCAGGCACTACCGATTTTAGTGTACCTTGCGCATCCTGATACTAGTGCAGCCGGTTCAGACAAATTCCTTGTGTGTTCAACATACTCGACCAATAAAGATGATTTTGATTCTGATTTGACAATGGGCGACTTGACAGCTGCACTGATACTGATATTTTTTGGGAGAATCTTGGCACAGTTCATTTTCACACCAGAATGCAACATGTGAGAGCACTTTGGAACACATTCCCAAAGTACTTTGTGGCTCTGTATTACATTTGACATCATATTGACGGTGGTCTTGTTGCCTTGAAACCATAGTGAGCAGATTGTGTCATGTACAATATAATATGCCTTACGTCATATGGCACTTTCACAACAGTTGCAGATGTGACAAAGTGCCTTGCAAAATGTTTGACATAAAATAAGAGAACAACAAAAAGCAAGACAAAACGATGACGTGTGAGCGGGAATGCCAACTAGAAAGCCACTCGGTGGCTCAATATCGAAACAGTCCCGGCCACGACATCATATGTATGACTATGCCGTCTTTGCAACTAAGATTGAGGGAAAAAAAATACAAAAATACATCAAAATAAATAAATATATAATCCATCCATCTTCGACTGATTATCAGGGATCACTGTGACAACAAGACGATGGTATTAACGACCACAAACAGTACATATCACCCACCCCTACCTACAACCATATTTGATTTGGGCAGCGCTTGATTAAACAACAAAGTCAGCAAAGTACCTCTTTACGCAGATCAGAATCACTGATAATGATCAAAATTATTCCAATGCATTTCCACAATGGGTAATCCACCAGTATGTAGATGCTCTTTAATCAAAATTATTATTGCTATGCATGACATTTATTTATTTTACATTTTGGGTCATACAAAATAACTGGAGGGAAAAAAGTAAAGCGCATAATTATTCATTGATGAAGAAGTGAAATTATAGTGATTGACTTAAAGTCCCGGGGAGAGAAAATTTTGTTTTGGTGGTTGAATTGTGAAGCTTGATTAAATGAACCAGCTTAAATTTGCATATGAAAATGTGAATTGACTTTGGAATTCCTCATTCCAGTTGAAAATAGCAACACTTTGGGGGCTGGCTCACGAACCCTTTCGGGGACACTGGTTATGCCAGTGGACAGTTTATCGGGTTATGAATTATGGTGCATGAAAGGGTTCAAGCAACCGATGCTACAGGACAAGCTCTGAGATGAGTAGGTAGGTGATGGTGGTGGCCCCATGAGAGATGGTAAAAAAAATGCAGTCCATATTCATAGTTACCGTATTTCCCGCACGATAAGGTGCACTGCATTATTTTTTGGAATATAAATATAAGGTGCTTTCTAACAACTCTATTCACTTCCAAAAAAGAATAAACAAAAATTTTATTACTTTCGCCAAGTATTAGTATCTCTTAACAACAGTGAGGTAGTGCGACATTTATTTCACATAGTGGAGGGTAACTTTTCCTCAAACATGTAAAAAACATTTTGATACTGTTACGGTAAATTAAACATTAATATCACAATATAATAACACTCGGAATAGTGCAAAGGATTACCAATAACAATAATAACTCAAATAATAACTCTAAAGTAATAGCATAAGAACTCAAAAGAAATACGCAAAGCTCACTTTATCAGTTCATTCCATGCATAAGGCGCATAGTCAAAAAATTTAAGGTTTTTAAGTGCGCCTTATCGCACCTTATAGTGTAAATACGGTATTATAAGCATTGAGATTTAGGGTTTGGGTATGAAATAATTGAATGATTTGAAGTGTCTTCTGGTGCCGGTCCCAAATACAGAGGGTTGCATCAGGAAGGGCATCCGACATAAATGCTTGGCCAAAACAAACATGCCAATCAAACATCTGAAGATGGAGGACACTGATTCGCTGTGAAGGGAAAAGCCGAAAGGAAAAGAAGAAGACTAAAAACACTTTATTTGTGTCCAAATTACAGTCTGCCGAGATTATTGAGTCCAAAATAAGGAAAGGAAAATGTTAGCAATATTCCAAATCTATACGAAACACCACACTTAAAACTTCAATTACCGTATTTACTAGTATATAAGGTGCACTCATAAGCCTTCATTTTCTTCAAAAGATGACCCTGCGCCTTGTACTGCATATAAGGTGTGCCTTATATGTGAAGTAATATTGAGCTACAATAGGTCTTGTAACAACTGTCAGCAGCCACCGACTTCATTTCCCCTTGTCGAAGAAGTGGTGCACGGTCCATGCTGGGATATACAAAACGTAAACCCAGCCACTACAGTAGCGCCTTATAATGTGATCGACATTAAATATGGAAAATGTGTTTAAACATGTCATTCATTGAAGGTGCACTTTATAATCCGGTGTGTCTTATATGTGAACAAAGTTTGAAAATACGCCATACATTGGGGTTGCGCCTTAAAGTCCAGTGCGCCATATACACCGGAAAATACGGTACATATTTGATCCCGCAATCAAAAGCAATTTATTTTAATTTTGAGCACCCTCCTGCTCAAAAAAATAGATCAAGTTCAATTACCATTTTTTTTACGGCGGTGAATTCAAAACCATAAAACACCTAACAAATCATTGTTGCCTTCAACTCTAAGCTTGAGGTGTGTATCAACATATAGCAGGGACAGGAGAAGGGGGGAGGAAGGAAAAAACTGTAAAGATAAAATGGCTTAAGCTGTTTTGCGGTAATTGGCTGAATGGCAAGGGCAGCAGAAAACGTAAAAGGCAGGCCCACAGTGTGAAGGGGACTCGGTCACAGGGCAAAAAAAAACAAAAACCTAAACCCTCAGCACCGATGTAGGAAGACGTGAGCCAGGAAGGAAGGTGTCTGCCATAGACATCTTAACTTGCGTGAGGCACCGACTGGTCCCTGCCCAGAATTGGCAGTAAGCTGTAGATCACAGTCCATTTTCTGGACAAGTTAAGTAAATAACCCAAGCGAGCATGCAAAGATGGTGTCAGGGAAAGAGAAATCCCCCAAAGTCACAGTGGTGACACTCTAATAAATCCAATCAAACGGAAGGAGGGGACGAGAAGGAGGAGGAGAAGGAGAGAGAGAGAGAGAAAGGGACAAAGATATCCTCTTGGCTGTCGGTGAGTGTCCAACAGCATTGATGCAATAACACCTCATTCAGTGTTTAGCCCTTCTCAAAGGACAGGCGGGGATAAGGCTTTAAACCCCATGGCTTTATCTCCTGCAGATTTTCCATAAAATGACAAGCCAGGGAGTCGAGGCCATGTGACTACCATGTAGGTCAGGGCAGATGGGGGGTAGAGCGGGGAGAGAGGCGGGGTGGGCGTGGCAGGTAGGGTGGTGGGAGGATTTCTAATGTAACTGTGGAAAATAGCAAGCGCTAACCAGATTAGATCAATTAAGATTCTGTCGTTTTCACGTCCTGAATGCGGCAAAGTTGACAAATGAGTGCAATGGCAGAGAGATGACAAACAATGGCAAAGAACAGGACACGCTAGGCTTAACTCAGTACATTTCTCTGTTTGTTATGGGAACTCTTTTAACACATGGGTGTGGTGTGAATTAGTCCCGAAATGGATCGGGTATGGCAGTGGTGTCAAACTATTTTTTTTCCGCGGGCCACATTGTAGTTACAGTTTACTCTAGAGGGCAGTTATGAATTTGGGGAAACCATTACAATGTTTCATCCCCTCCAAATAGTACATACAGAATGCACAACAAATGAATGAATAACTAGTTTTTCAAATCTGAAATCAAGAATAATCACTGTTATTGTAGTTTCCATATGACAATTTGAAATTTTGGTTCGGATTTTAGCAAGCGTCATGGCAGTTAAAATGCTTGATTTGCTTTCAGGGGCCGAATAAAATGATGTGCCGGGACAGATTTTGCACCCGGGCCTTGACTTTGACACCTGTGAGGTATGCTGTTAAACTCGCAAATGTAAAGTAAAATTAACACACTTGATGTGACAAACCAGTTATAAAAAAATAATGTGCTGTAAAAAATTGTAAAAAAAGGTAAATAATATTCCTTTTTTTCATGATGAAAGTGACCCGTAAGTTTTACAACTGGTTCTATGTTTTAATTATTTTGAGACAGGAATTACAAGTAGCGGAAATGTGTGGAGCTCTGTCGAGCATTCACCAATGGCATTGAAAGAAATTTGAGTCAGCACACACCGGCAACCATTTGAACAGGCACCGCAGTTTATGTCAAGATTTTTTTTCGCACAAAAACCTCAAATTTGAACGTTTATGTCGACTTTTTAGATCTACTATCAGTGACATGACATGGTGGCGCTGTGGTCAACTAGTTAGCACGTCGGGCTAGCCATGCAAATGTGCAGGGTTTGATTAGGGTCCTGCTTTCCTGTGTGGAGTTAGCATGTTTTCCCCCATCCATGGTGGGTTTTCTCCGGGTGCTCCGGTTTCCTTCCACATTCTAGAAAACATGCATGGCAGGTTAATGGAATGCCCAAAATTGTTCAGAGTGTGCACTGTTGACTGCCGAAAGATGGCTGCGATAGACTCTCCAACACGCCCACGACACTTGTACGGATCGGCCGATTAGAAAATGAATGGATGCAAGATACATGTCGGGAATAGTCACCAGATGCGGTCCTCGAGGACTTCTATGTAGCACTAACATAATTCCATTAACAATCTTTGACAAAACAAAAATCCCATTCTGGATCACTTGATGAACGAGCTACTGCAGCAAGTTAATGAAAGGAAAATCCATTCTCAACATTCATTTTTTTTTCTCCCTTTTCTGGTGAACTGGTTAATCAGCCTTTTCACATTTATACATAAAAACTGACGTATATAAATATTGTGAGCCCCATAGCCTTGTTTAATTGAACTTAAGGTCATTGTTTTCCATATGCCAACAGCGCAGACCTTCCCAGTGGAATAGCGGTGACAAATGATCATAGACAAAAGACAGACAAGGTAAAGCTTTGTGCTTTGGACTGCTGCCTTGGCCTATATTTTGACCTATCACCTCATTCAATCAGTTGACACTTTTTATTCCCAATCACAAACATGAGTCAATTTTACAAAAATATGCCCAAAAACAACAACGCCCATTTGACAACAAACACTTTTATCCAATGTAAAAGCCTCACTCTGTGCCTTTGACTGACCTGTCTTAAATCAAACTCAAATGCACTACCCCTATGAACAACGTACCGATCAATACTTGCATCTATCCATGCATAAGAGCTTGTTGCAATTGATTTTGTTTGTCTTTGCAGGGAGAAAAAAATAATAGAGCTGATATGAATTACAGGATATCGTGCCTCGATTCATCAAAAGAACTCAGATAATCCCGACCGTTGCCAAGGAAACGATAATGGTTTTTGTCAGTTTTTCAACAATCAATTACTTTAATGCCAGTCTTGACATACCGAAGTCTGTGTAAATGACCAAACATATGTCGAGGTAGTTCGCCTGAATCCATAGCACCATATGAGCTTCCGAAGCGGGCTGAAGATAGTAGGTATGTGTTTTATTGAGTTGTGTCGACAGACGCTCCCCACCTTACGAACAAGATACGTTCCAAGCGGTTGTTCGTAAAGTGAATTAATGGTTGTAAATTGCTTCAGTGCTATATTTTGTATGGAATGTGTGTTTAAGTCAAACACTGAACGGGGAAGTATAAAACACAGACACTCTAACAGTCGTAAAATAAATTCAAACCAACTGTAATACGACGACATATATGCTTGGGTCTTCAGCAAGCCATTACTGAAGCTGCTGGCACGTAATTCAGTAGTTGCGTGCCACCATTACTTTTTGTTACGCATTGCATGCTCCTGGAGTGTCAACTGGTAAGAGGGACTTCCCACATTGGCTCTGCCTCTGTCTTCAAGCTGGGTCTTTTCACCTTCTCCCTCCAAAAAACTTTTCAAATACGTAATACTCCTGAGAATCCTGTGTGTCAATGATGTACTTTAGACAAACGTAATAGAGAATCCTGTAATTTTTCATAATAAAACATCTTTCCGATTCCGAATTGAATACAACAGAAACAATGTAAGCTATTTATTTTTTTTCTGAGCAGCCCATTTACAAATAACCCAGGGACCAGTAATGATCCACAGACTGCTGGTTGAGGAACACTGGTGATTACCTCTTGGCCAATCAGTGTTTAAGTGACTCAAAAGCCTCATGATAATCCTTTAATGACACCTTTTGGTATTAGATTAATATGTTTTTTTATGCCCTTCCTTTTAAAATACTGTAAATACAGAGCTACACACAACAAAATAGACCTAAAATCCAACAGTCAGCTCGAAAAAAAATCAGTAGTGGGTAATGTGTTTTTGTGTTAAAAATGTGTCAATCCATATTTCATCAGATATATTTTGGAAAGTCCAGAATATGAACACTTGACATATTTGTGACTGGAATAGTTCATTCACCAGAGATTTATTTAGAAATTCAAAAAGTATGAGTGTGTGGACTTCAAAATCCGATGTTATTTTTTAAGTAATTTGGCGGAAAAAAATACATTAAAAACATATAACAACTGATGATGCTATGAATATGTTTTCCCTTAACACATGTGAGTAATTGTCATGAAGTCGCCATAGGTCAAAACGGAGCAATAAGAAAAGCAAAACTTGTCTTTGATTGACGGATAAACAGAGTTTCTTAAAGGCCCAACACTCCTCGCCAATCCGCATCTTTGGGCTGAAAATAATATGATGCTCCATCTTTCAAAGATGTACTTTTCCTAAAGCATTGTTGATTGCCCTGTGTCCATTACTTGGAAGGATTATGATAATATTCCACATTGTGCTCGGCGTGATGCACAGGAAATTCAATACTCAAAAGGTTAATGCAATCAATTAGGATGACAAAGGAGTAAAGTAAAACCCTCCTGCTCGCGGAAAAAAAGACAGAGACAGGAGAAGAGAGGGGGAACAAGGCATTGAAAGCTTGAATTGATGCAATGAGGAAAAAGAGCTACTTGAAATCACAAAAAAATAGCATTTCTTCACCTGAAGGCAACTTCACGAAAGACGGGGATCTTAACAAATACAAAAAGCAATTACACCATAAATTGCATCGCTCAGCACTCAACCATTTTTAAATGAACAATACAGGATCAACAGTTTTGTTTGACATCATCAGGTATCTGATCCCAAGTCTAACGTTCATCACGCATTATCAACTTTTCTGCATTCCGAGTAAAGTTGTAGCTCCCTTGTGGCTTGTACGGGGCTGAGTGCTAACAAGCGCGTTAATTGTCGACGTGAACGTTACCTTTGTTGTTTCGATATTGCGTCATGCCAACAACACAAAGGAAAGTCGGTAGTGCAGATTAATGGACAAACCTGGACGGCAGCATTATGAGTTTACAACCGTTGTAATCCACATTATCTTTGGGAGACATGTCAAAATAGTGATGTATTCATTCACACTTTGGGAATCTCATGTAGCTTAATGATATTATTGTGAGTGGCCCGTGTGGTGATATTTAGCCTGTGTCTGCAATGGTTACTTTCCGCCAATATGGTGTGCAAGGAGAAAAGCCTAAAACCTTGTAATCCAATTAGGCAAGGCAGGAGATTTACCTCCGCGCACAACCTGATAAATCCACTGTATCTTAGCAATCGTACAGTATATGTAAAAATACGGCAGTCCTAAATCCTTTTGGAGACTTCAAAACAGGTTTAAAAAGGAACATTTGCTTGAGCCTGATCTACTTTCAACATGGCATTTTGTTGAATATTGTGTCTGTGTATTTGTGAAGTGAAGAAAAATCTCAATGTACATATGTTCGTATGTATGTATATATGTATGTATGTATGTATGTATGTATGCATGTATGCATGCATGTATGTGTGTGTGTGTGTGTGTGTGTGTGCGTGCGTGCGTGCGTGTGCGTGTGTGTGTGTGTGTGTGTGTGTGTGTGTGTGTGTGTGTGTGTGTGTGTGTGTGTGCATGTGTGCGTGTGATCAAGACTGAAGAGGAAATAAAAGATGCTGCTAACAATGACTTCAACAATTTTGTTTGACAGAACATCACCTTTCATAATCTGCTGGAACTTGACCTACATCAAATGTCTCTTCTTTGGGATTTTTCAGGTCCAGGAGCCCAGTCTAAGAAACAATGGAGCAAAACGGTCTTTGAAGTTGGTTTTGAATAAGAACTGCACGCTTGACACATGAAATGCCCTCACAGCTGGGCTGCACCCAACCCAAAGAAAAACAAATACTCTGTGGGAGGGGGGGGGCACGTCGCTCCTGTCTCGGCTCCATAGGACCCGGAGGTGGGCTTTCACGATACGCCCGTAATGATGGATGGATTCAGAGGAAAGTCTATTCACATGGAGATGTTACATCATAAATATTTACACAGGACTGCCATATCCATGTCGCCTTTTCTTGTTTTGACACAAAACGTAAAGGACAAAAACCGCGACAGAGAAGCGGCGTAATGATAGACTCAACTTTAGTATCCCATTCTGAGTGAATCTGGAATCCAGATTATGCTTCTTCGTAGTATTCCATTTTGCGAAGATTTCTCGGCAATGGCCGACCACAGGAAACTCAACAACAACAAAAAAGTGTGTCGATAAAGAAAATGAGTTCCAGTTACGAAAATTGATAATGGATAATCTGCATTGTACAAACACCAGCAGAGAAAGTGTCAGCTACACGCGAGATACTAATGTTGGGCAAATCGTCACTTTACTAAACAAACAACGTGCTCGAGCCTAACGAGAAGGAAAGGGGAGACGTCACTGTTGGTAAGCAGCCCTATACATTTCTGCTCAGTGAGCTCAATTAAAAGCCCTAACGTCCCCCGAGATCGTCCCTGGTACCAATGAAAACAAATTTGCCAGTTTAATTTTCTTCCTACTGTCTCGGAGAGAACGACTGCGTGCTGCTCCAGGAGTGTTCCCTGGGCCGACGAGGAAGATGGGGGCTGGGGAGGGGGGGTTAGGGGGGTGTCACGGCAACACTGCGTTAAAGCCGGTTGGTCTTTATAAGTTGCATTAACATTTATCAGAAGCCAATTAAACTAACTATGTTGCTGCAATGTGGTTACACGCCAAGGGAAACGTTTGGATGGTATACACAGTTTGACAGTCATACCGCACTTGCAAAGCAACTTCTATCTACTCGATAGAAGAAAATGTATCATAAAACTTGTGCATCTTTCAGGGACGTTTTCGCCTAGTGCCTTAGTTGTCATTCCGCGGTTCCTCTCCGGCGTGCGAGTGACACCATCAGACACAAAGGAGCGTGGCGTGGCCCTTTCGTCTCAATTCGTGGCCACGCCGGCCCTCTGCTGTTAGCCGTGGGTCTCCGAGTTTGACATGAGGCAGCCCACGGTGTCACGACTGAATGTTGAGATCCCTCTTGACTAAGAGGCCAGGGGCAGGGGTTGTTGTCTGCATCTTCATGACAGACTCCCACATCAGCATTGTGCTCAGATGAGCTAACATCATTAGCACACAAGGTTTCATCTCGGTGAAGACGACGAGTAGGAGGAGAAAGAGGGGTGGGGGGGGGGCAACCCAGTTTCTTGAAGTCACAAGTCATTAGTGTCCTCTGGAGAGTCAAATTGTACAGGGGGCAGATTTATTTTTTTTTAATCAGCAACAAAAGGTTTTATCCTCTTGTTAATTTGGTGGATGTCATCTTTACTTAGATGTATATGTCTAATGTCTGCTCTGGTAATAAATGCCATACCGTGGATAAAAAAAAAATTACATTATTTAATCAAGATGACAATGTGCGCTGACGCCGTGACAATTTCCAGACATAAACCAGGTATTATGGAACAAATGGAGCTGTTCTACTACCAAACAGTGACTTCATATCTGAGCTCATGTGAAAAAAACTCCCCAGCAGCAACTCATAAGAGCGCAGTCGGTGTACGTCAAAAGGAACATATTGTTAATGTTGCAAAGAGCCAATGCGTTCTGTCTGGCGTGTATTTTCCACAACGTTACATATTTTCATGGCGTGACAAGAACGGGAACGAGCGAGGGGGGGGGGGGGGTTTCTTCGGAAAACAGATACATCAGTGTGCCAGCATAGTGTATGACATTGCTGTGAGTTAATCAGTTGGAAAATAAAACGGTGGGATTCTAATAAGTCATTTGTCAATTTTTACAACTCCCAGACACATTGATCCATGGGGATTAATGAAGACGCCTGATATTGTTGTAGATATGAACAGGGGAGATGGTGGGGACAGTCATCAGTCATGGTGGGGAATTTGTTTTACCTCCTTTTTCTCTTCCTGGGGAGTCACTCCGTTGAGGGGAATCACTTCATCTGGAAAAGAAGAATGAAGGAGAGGCATAAAAGAATGAAATGCAAATTATTGAAAATGTTTCTCGTTGTTTGGATGCACAATCGGACAGTCTCTATTTCATCCAAAATTTGGCTTCAACTGTATGAAGGAGCACACATGTTAAAGCTCGAAGAAGAAGACCATTTTTTGGAACAAAACACTGCGTCAAGGAACAACTTGGCCAGAAGATATTCATTCCCCAAATGCAAATTCACTCCAAATCAAATCAATCAACGTGTGGACATCTCCATTTCATCCAAATTTGACCCAATGCATTTTTAACACTAATTTTAGAAACACCCAAACAAAACAACACAAAAATGAATAGTGACTAGTCAACCAATCACAAGCTTCATCATTGATCGCAGTAAAATGGCAACAGTTTCCTGCAATAAGCAGTAAAATGGAACCATGAACTTAATTAGCTCAGAGCCTCGGTTTGTGAGCTAAAGCAAATTTTAACCATAAAAACCAATGGAAATACAACCCCGGAACTAATTTATGTTTACCTTGTTGGTATAAGTTATGTGGAGAGAAAAAAAAACAAACACAAATATAAATAAATGAACCTTTTATTGTTTATATGATAGACTGTTAGCACACCAGGTGTCCCACCATATGAACCGCAACATAACCGACCCATATTGCAGCTCCAACTGGGCAAGATACGTCAATTTTTACCAAATTAAACTTGAATGAGATCAGAAACAGACCAAGATGAATTACACGTTTAGCTACTAACAGAACAAGACGATTTTCGTGCATAGCTAGTATTTGGCCTTTTTTCAACACTAATACTATCACTTGCTAATAGCTATATCACTCATAATATGAGATTCTTTTGAGACATATAAGCGCTAATTTTGAGGGGGAAAAAATGCACAGATTGTATTTACATTACGTGACCAGAAATGCAACTGATCATTCTGCATGGAAATCATGACTGTGTGTTCTGAAGCATAGCTTGTGTGCTAATTTAGTTGAAACCAGGTTGTTTTGTGAACTAAAGGTGCATTGTACAATTTTTATGAAGCATTGGTTTTCATTTGTTGTTGTAAGCAGAGTCCTCGAAGGAAAAAGCGTGTTTGGATTTGCAGTCCAAGGTTTGAAAAATGTCGGACATGTTCAATAAACATTTGGGACCCATAGACACTCATTGTTGACATGTTAACATACGTGTTACATATGGATTGGGAGAAGGAGTATTTTGGACAATGTTATTTTCAAAGTGTGTTAGCCTGTAGCTAATCTGAAAAAGGAAACATCTGAGGGATGGTGTTATGTTGGTTTTCGGCCTTTGGTTGAGTGACTTCTCTAAATTCTCAAAATCCTTTTACTTTATTATCAACCGTAAATGGTGAAATTTCTAAATTATTTTGGAATTGTACTTCGAGGAACTTCAACTGTTAGATTATTTTCAGGATACTGTTGCCCACGAATGACAATTTGAGGAAGTTCCTTTTCGAAAGAATCTTGGCGTACACCTCTTCCCAGTTCGCCTGTTCACCTGCTGAACACACCTAGTTAGCTTTCAAACACGTTTACATCCATGTCGAGCTTATCCCAGCCGCTCTCAATGTATTTCAGTCCCTTTTAATCTATTTCAATATGCGCTTGACACACATCTTTGCTATTTGTGTGTAAAAGTAAAGGCGCATTCGCCACTGATGACACCCATTAACCTGAGGAAATGTACCACGAGGACAAACAGCGACTTCATCTGTGCTGGTTGAGTCACTTTTAAATCCTCTCAAAAGTTTTCTAACCTTGAGAGCCCATGCATCGCCGAAAAAGTAATAATAATTCTAACCTGATCTTCCCTACTTATTTTATATCTCCCCCCTCAGCAACCTAACTTCTTCTCGGCAACAGTGCAGTTATTAATTCATGAGGCACTAATTAGTTCTTTGTTTAATTTTGTGTTAAACAGACTGACCGGAATGATAACGACTCGCGCAGTAGCGTTTCGGTCCCACGTCGCTCCTGTTTGCTACAACAAGGGAGCATCGTGCGACTAGCACGATGAACCCAATTCCCTTCTAAGTTGCACTTCATTAAGTCAAAATGTGACAAGGAGCTTAGAGGAAGAACTGGAAGATCTGATCATACATAACAATGCAGGCCTATTAAGTTTCGGGGAGGGTTCTGGGGTGAAATGGGGGGGGGGGGGGGACATAGCGGATTCATGGATGCACGTTGATATTTTTTTATTTTTAATCCTTGGGGGGATGTCTTTCATTTACCTTTAATTGTTTTTGTTCTGAGCTGAAGTGTCCTCTTTTTAAATTGCAGCTCCTATCAACTCCCCTGATCACCCCCCCAATGCAACATTGCAGGCAGACAAGTAAACAACAAGGTTGCCCTTTTGCATGGCGCAAACGCTCACGACGCTTTTCCGCGGAGCCCCCATAAAGTCCCAAACCGTTGGCGAGGAACCGTCGCACGATGCCGGCGAACAAAATGAACATTTTTGGCAATGTAAGTTGAAAAACCTGCTGAGTTGACAGGCCTGTAAATTCGCAAATGCTCATTCAGAAGGTAAGAATGCATGAAGGTGTAGCCGTATTTACTGTACATAGTGAACCTACTGCGAGATGTGGGAAGAATGATGCCTACAGAGTTTTTTTTTTTTATAAAACCTATTGCCATCAGCCAAAATATAGCATTGTCTAATAATTTTTGCTGTGAATTTCAATTCCTCTCACAATGGATGCATTTCTCAATACACGAGTGGCTTTGCATCGACGGGGGTAAAAAAAATCACTTTCTTTTGCCAAATGTATTTTTTTATTCCAAATGCTTTTATTCGTCAGTTGACAAGCTCCACAAAGATCTTTAGCCTCAGCATAGAAGTGAATATATGATAACATCAAAAAGGGGACAAGTAATTACACTGTATAATAGACAAGATTGGCATTTTCAAAATCATTTTCATGTGGATGGAAATGACATTGCATTGACTATTCTGTATTCACTGGTGCAGATAAATAAACAAGGCATGGAGAGGAGAGGGGGGTTATGTGGAGAAGTGGGGGTATGGGGGGGATACAGAATGCAGAGTACAATGGCAAGCAGGTCAGTAATTAGAAACTCTGTTTGCACAGTAATAATTTTAATATATTCATCAGGAAACAGAGCATGCCTAGAATGATAAAATCCCATCAAGGAACATATCCCAGCTGCATTAACCTTTTAAACAGAATGACAAAACGTTGTTGAGCACCTTGAAGAAGAAAATATCCTAAAAAACGTTAAAAAATACATAGAAATAAGTCCTTGTGGTATGTAGTCCTACTTCAACTATATACTGTTGTTGGAAATGTTTCATCATGAAATACAACCCTGACACAGATATACAAGGACATCCTTCCACTTAGACATTCTTAAATCTTTTGCAGCGTTTCATACTTTAAACGCTACAATTTTGAGTGGAAAGGTAGCGAAGATTGACTGACTGAAGAGCGACATTGAAACGCAATCTTGCTTATTGCACGAGTGTTGACAGCGTTGTTGGTAACCTTGTTTGTTAATGAAGGTGGCGGTGATGATGCTATGGAAATGTTTGCAAATTGCTTTAAGGATTCCTGACATGCAAAAAAAACAAACTTGCCGTCCCAATGTCATTTCTCAAAGAGACACGAATATGTAATTGTTGAGGCATTCAAGGTGGAGTACAAAGGTAATTATTCTGAGGTGACTGAAAGGAGTTGAAACGGCACATGACGTTTAGCTAATTTTATTTTTCATTTACATGGAGGAAAACAAACAAAAAAACATGAGGCCCTTGGATGGTATTTGTTGTTCACAGCCGCAAAAGTTGAATTTGGACAATTGAAGCATGGGGGGGGGCAGTCATATCCTCTAATAGCCACATTCCATCTAAAAAATACTTAAACTTTTTGGATTTCATTGTATTTTGTTCAAAATGATACATCAATAGAAATTAAGAAAATGGGTGTGGGGAGGGGCGGAGATGTCTTGTTGATACCATTTTTTTTGCCTTCTAAGTACCATTTTAGGATGAAAATAGTTTGGGATGAGACTCTGCTGAGCGGTCGCGCCTTTTCGGCAGCATGAATATGTCCGTAGTCTTTTTGACCTTGGGAGGAATGTCAGTGCCATTTGCCATCGCTGGACAGCTCTGGGGTGATGTTCCTTTTTTGCGTCAGCTCCACTTTGTTCAGCTGAAAGGTCGGTGCTGTTGGACAGTCTATGGCTGGATGGAAGCATCGCTTGAGGAGCCCGCAATGAGATGAAAGGAGCATCAATGCAGAGCGTTGATGCGTGTGTGCAACTGTCGCGGCTTGGAATTCAAGCGGATTTGCGTGGGAGATGAGATGTGAAAGAATCTCTTTTCGTCAATGCATGCTACAGCTTCCTGTTTGCTTTCAGCACCAGACATTCACATTGCACCCTGACGTCCTGGACCCACTGGTGAAAAGGACACTTTGATCCTCTCCTCTTTCATCAAGAACTCCTTCATATGACAAAGAGGTGCAGAAAGTGCTGAATATGTTGAATGACTGTCTGTGTCTTTTGTGTTGTCTCACATTATTTGTTATTTAGTTATTTTCTTGTTGTTTTGACTTCAAGATGGCACCGCCAGAGTGACTGCCTTAAAGGCAGGTCCTGTATATTGTTTTTCTCCTTCTTTCTTTCCTTTCCTCACTTGCCTGATGTGAAATGTACATTTCCCCACTGCCAGACTAATAAAGGCTATTCCAATCCAATCCAATCCAATGTTGATGACAACCGAAATAGAAGGACCATCTTGACGACAACACCAAAGAACCCTCCCAATTGATCTCTTGTTATATCAGATCAGGTATTCGTTAGAGTTTGTAAACTATGATCGTGCGCTGAGCGTGACTACCGAGTTGTCCACATCTGTAAAATTACGAAGTCACTTGAAAACGAGTTTGATGTACCTAATTTTCCCCTTTTGATAGTTTTGTCTTGACCTGGACCATCCTACCACTGTTCTCTCAAAATGGAAGCCAATTTACTAAAACAGCCAATCTAGTGCTTCTGCTTCCTCGTCTTCATTTCCCCAAACAAATTTTCAAATGAACACCTCCTTTCTACGACCTCCAATTGCATGAAATATGATCTACAACAATGCGTCTGCACGGTACGTCCGCCGGTCAGTATTTGAAGCGGAGCAGAATGGGAAAGTGACCATTTACTCATGCGTAGTTGACAGCACCTCGTAGGCCCCTTTTTGAGCTGTCACTTTTGCCTTCTATTCTCTCCTTCCCCCCCAGGGGAGGACAGAGCGGGGGCGTAGAGGCCAGCTACCTCCACAGTCCCGCTGTCCCGTCCTCGCCTAATTTTTGTTGTTCGACTCTTTGAAAGCTCAATCTCACGCAGGACTAAAGAATTGTGATCCATGTGCAACAAGCGCCAGCGCCATGGAAACCCCCGTTTTCCTCCCAAAATATTCAATTTTATCCCCTTTGAAGGGCTGTCACCAGGCATCACACGACCCCAGGCCAAAGCATAACAAAGCCTATTTTCTGCCGTCTTTTTGATTGATTAAAAAGGACTTTCTAGTAAAACCATGTTAAAGGACACAAAAAGTGACACACACAAAGAAGGGGCCCCAGCAGATGGCCCAATCAGACAGGTTCCCCGGTAATAGGGCACGGAAAGAGGAAAATATCACAACTGGCACCAAAGAAAGGTCAGGGCAAGCGTGTAACGTGACTACAAAGGTGATTAAAAGAATGATTGCCAACGTTTGGGATGGTAGAGGTGGCTTGTGTCAAGAGGTGGTTTACTTCAAAGTTGAACATGTGACACTGTGGCGTCATATTTCAATACACAAACTGTTTTCTTCATGAAATCGGTGATGATCCATGCTAATTTCTGCCTTTATATTGTGCTTAGCGTTCAGATGATGTGGAAAGAACAGATGGATGTCCGCCAGATTATATACCGGGACTGAACCATGACAAAAATATATATAAATATGTATATATCATATTTTCCGCACTACAAAATGCACCGGATTATGAAGCGCACCTTCAATGAATGACATTTTCTTTTCTTGATAACAAAAACAAAATTAGAAATTGTACAATAGTATAACATGTGGCCTTAAACATTTCTGAAATGATTGAGACACTAAATACAAAAACAAGCAAAAAAAAAAAAAAACATTTTCCATTTTGACTCATTCTGCCAAAAATGGGAAGTGATGGTTAAATCGAGAAAAAAAATCCACCTGGAGGAGTAATTTTCAGAGATTACCGAAATGAAATACTGCTTTATATATCCTAGCATGCACCACATACTACTTCTGCTATGGTGGGGGCAGGGGGGTTGAGTTGTTAGCTGCTGACAGTAGTTGCAAGACCTGTTGCGACTCAATATGACTTCACATATACGCTGCACTCGCGTATAAGGCGTAGGGTTGTATTTTGAAGAAAATTAAAGTTTTTGGGTGTGCCTTATACACCGGAAAATCTGGTAAATGAATTACAAGAGTATGCAAGTTGAAGTTAAATGGTTTGTGAAGTTGTGGAATCCATCTAAGAAAAACACACGAACACGGATGCTTTATTGTATATGCTTTTGCACTTGGCTGAGTTGACAAAATTTGGTAAACGGCATGAATGGATGTGTTTGTGAAAGGCAAAAATTGGGAATGCTCACCGCTTTTTTTCATCAGAAACCGGATCAAAAATCATGTGAAAAACTGTGTTTTTTTTCCAAAATCAAAACCAAGGGTGACTCAGTCCCTTTGTTCCTGCATTGAGGACTATGAAGTCGACATATTTACCAAGATGATAGGAGGGGATGTGAATGTAGAGAAGGGGGGTGGAAGTGGGGGGTTGAAGTATTAGAAGCTCCTACATATGAGCAATTAGTATTCCAGATACTTATGGTTCTAAACACAAAAAGGTTTCACCAAATCCCCACGGTGGAGGTGTCAGACGGAAAATGACGAAAATCTGCTCCTTGACAGGGAGTCATTTATATTTTAGCTTCGTTCCATTATCTTAACGAATCCATCATCAGCCAATGCAATATTAACAGCAGAAAATCAACTCATTAGATCCAGGGGGATTTAATCAAGATTGCAATCATGTATGCGCTTCCTGGAGAGTTGGCTTCTTGTTTTTTTTTTTCTTTTTGGTCCTTTCCATGTAATTGCCACATCTCAGATCTTAATAAATTATTCTCGATCTGAGATTGATGCCTTTTTCCCCCCTTGCCTCTCACGCCATGCACTCAATGTCTCCAAGTATAATATTTACCATAAACATTATTATGTCATGGGCACACAGTTTAAAATGGCCTTTAGCTAACTCACAGAAGTAATTGGCTTCTCCATTTCTCTCTTGTTTCCTTGCTAATTGCCCACTGATATTACAAAGAGCTACAAGAAATTTCCCAATGTGAAAATGTTTTGACTAAAAAGTTGATCTTGTTTCAAAGAAAATTCTTGTTTAAAAAAAGACGATTACATAGGTTTTTCAAAATATTTGAATTCAAATATATGGAACCTAGACGGTTAAAGCACCTACTTAGCAGGTTTGCAGTGCCAGGATTTCACCATTTTGGCGGGTGTTATCATTTTTTTATTGTTTGTTATTATTTTTCGGACATCTCAAAAAACTGTCTTGTGTGATTCAAGCTTTTAGCAGAGACATAGCACGCTGATTCAATTCCGACTTTTCCCTAAATGTACTCAAGGCAATGATAACGGCATTCTGCCCCCTCCCTCCTGCACTAAAAGAAGCATATTTACATCTACATGAACATCTGAAGTTCATTCTTCGACACACGTGACTTCAAAAAAACAACAGGTACGCCAGTAGTATTTTACATTCCACAAAGAGGCAGTCTTGTGAACATTTTCAAAAAGGTCCACTGTGAGGTCCATATTTAGATGTTGGTGTTAAATGTTTTCAGTCTATAAAATGCCGGCAGCCATTTTTGTTGTACACGGCCCTTATTTCTCATGTAGCTAGCTTGCGCGGCAGCGTGTTTTCAGACTCAACTTGCTGCCTCGAGTCCTTTCTGAGCGGTTAGGAAAGGATAGGACAGTGTATCTGTCCCTTCATTCACGTCTCATCTTTGTGGCAAAGGCACTTCAATTCAGAAATGACTTCTAATATGTTCAACATGATCTGAAAGTGCAAAAACTGTCAGGGACCTTTAATCTGACTATGGAGCAAAGCATTCCGTACAAGGTCCAACCTGACCTTGTCAGTGTGAGTCTAATTTGCTGTCTGTTAGACAATATAAAGCTTATGCCAGGCTTTCAACGCCACCCCCCTCCCAATCCGGCTTTTTCTCCGCCCACATGGCCTGCCTCCCTGTCGGAACAGAATTGGAGTTTGTGTAGCTACAGAACCAAATTCTTCGATAATCCCTCTTTCTGCGAGATGGCCACGGTAAATCCCAGAACTCTGTAAACCAATCTCAGAGTTTTTTATCTTGATTTATTAGATTACGAGCCCTGGGTCTCTGAGCCTACGCATCACACACTAATCCTAATCGGAATAGACAAGTATTAGCCTAGTTCAAGGGGAGCTAAACAGTAGTAGTGGCCAACTTTCAGTGAGAGGGAAACTACAAGCTTATTGGCTTGAAGGGCTTTTATTTATCCATTTCCCTTTTTTTGCCACCACCCCTCCACTTCCATTAGTTGAATGTGTATGTAATTAAATACATAAATCCTGACACATGAACCCTCAAAAGGCCTAAACCCACTGAACCCCAGCCAGTTTGGCTTTCTTTTCCTCACACAATGAAGTTACTGAGCCAAGCCCAATCATTTGTATTTTTCTCCGATTTCTAACAATGAGCAAGGCAAACATGAAGGTCCCATTGAAAACAACTGCAAGAATTAATTTTACATCTCAGTGAATTCAAGGCAGTGTTGTCAAATTATGAGCAACACGGCTTTGGAACTAATTTCCCTTGGTCCAGAGGCTGGTCGGGGAAGAAAAAAAAAGAGTGATCATTTTTATTTCTGTTAATTAGAAAGGTGTCTCCACGCATTTGGCATCTGCGGGAGAATGTCACAAGCACTCATATAACCACGACTGACCTGAAATTCAAAAGATGGTCTCAAACATATTGCAAACGGATGGTCTCGCATTTTATTGAACCCATGTAACCAACGCGGACGGCTTGCATGTCGCTAAACGGAGGCCATGTGACAAATGAGGCAAAGGGCTGAGGTACATTAAGAACCGGCTGCTTCGACACTAATGCCGGTCACAGCTGTTAGTCTGCCAAAAAACTGTGGCGGCGACGATATCCTGCATTACTATCGAAAACCACTAAACCTCCTCCTGGCTGCTGTAAAGCTATACAGCTGCTTGGCGCCAGCACAATCACTGATCAATCTTGGAGAGTCAAAAATGGAGCCTACTTTGTCGCCTTAACGTGTTTCTTTACAACCTTGGGAGGTCACATTGGTGACCTCAAGACGAACCGGAAGGGTGGGGGTTATATTATACCTTGAGCGGTTTACCAAAATCCATTGGAGTCCACTCACATTTGCGTACGGCTGGTCATGTACAGTATTTTGTCCTTGAGTGATGTACATTTGTGTTGCATCACTACAGCACGGTGCCCGCCTGCCTCTGCCCACAGCCCTTAGGCGTGACAGGGGGAGCTAAGAGAGATGTGACAGCCATGTCTGCTCCCTGTATGTGTTTGTTTGCCCCTGAAAATGAGACGCTGGTTTCACTCCAGCCCCCTGGGCACGTTTAGTGGTGCCTTCACTGCATCGCCTTCATCTGATACAAAGTGCAAGTCCACCACATCATAATTTGCCTCTGCTGGTGGGGTGAAAGCGGATACATTCAGTACTGTATATTATCGCATGCACAATTCAATTAACTCAGTCACTTTGTTTAGTTTTGAATCACAAAGATGTGGTGGTCATACTTCAGTATTTGCTCTACTACTCGACAAATAATTGGATATGGCGGATTGGGTGGGGGCAACAATTACGCAGGCTCCACAACTACAGTGATATTTAAAATTTTGTTCGGGAAACATTTTGCAAGTGTAGATGAATGGATTGCATGGTTCCTACTTCCTGGGACTGTGACATACAAATTATCCATATATCCATATATTCCGAACACACAAATACACACAAATACACACAAACACACGCCCGCACAGATGCACACACACTGGTCAGATCGACGACATACTATATAATATGGAATTATCTCCCAAGTTTATTCATACAAATTAATTTTGTAATTGTAGCATGACTCGGCATTTATTGCAAACCTATGACACAACTATATTGTCCAGATATTAGCTATATTTAATGTAAAGAAAAGCAATTGAACCTCATGCTTATCATGTTAGGAGCGTACCAACTAAAGCAAGGACTCAATTGCCTTTGCTTTTGTGTGATGTCCTTACAACTAAGTGTCACCAAGTGTACTTCACAAGGAATATTCATTTCTTGAGGAAAGCCAAGTCAGCCTTGTGACTCAATCCATTCCATATCCATTCTGCTCTGCCTGTCCCCGCTGCCTCTTTTCTCTAAGTGCCAGATATTTCACCTACCTATCAGTTTCCCCCTTAACATGCCGGTATATGCAGGAAAGGCACCCATATAAGGTCAATGATTGTCCTCTGCAAAGCCCTCCTTGAAACTACTATCTTGCAGCCTCAACTCCCTCCTTCCTCCATCACTCAAATTACAGTGTGTAGAGGTCACAGCAAGAAATGGGTTCAATTGGACTGATTAACCGTAGTCCAGTTTTACATATTATTGAGGCTGGGTGGAGAATATGGCTACAATGTCTCTTAAACTGAGGAATGTGAATCATTATAGTGGTATGTTTCTAACAATGAACCCATGACCTTTGGCTTGTCTCCATTTTTTTGAAGAGACCCTGAAAGATATTCAGCATTGTGGTGTATGTTTGTATATTTAGCCTACAGCAAGAAACATTTTATAGAAAAAAATAATAAGAATCAAAGGATATCCGGGCAGAAGAAATGTGCCAAGGTGATGATGGAAAGCAGCTGCTCCGAAACAACAAAATCGGGAGGGGGGTTAAGAGGAGTCAGTAGGGGCTAAGGAGACAGAAAGACTACCAGTGACAGAAAGCGTGGTCACGGACTGCAGTTTAAGACTTCTGGAAAGCACATCAATCAAAGTGTGCAGCGCGGCCAAGAAGATGTTGCCAGGGTTCCACAAATGGCCAAAATTCATTCATAATAAACCCCACTGAAATGCATTTAGAACAGTTTGATATATAATTAGAATCAAACCATTGAAATTATTTCACAAAATGCTGTTAGACATTTAAGAAATGGAAACTGTTTTAAATGAGAAAATAAATATATAAAAATTTGACCATATATGCTGAGAAATGTTACACAATTGTGTTTGCAATAATGACTTATTTTCCGATCAATTACACAATTGCTCGATCAGTATATTATGACATTACAGCTGATCGCTGCAATAATATGCAAATCGATCGAGGTGATCAGATCTGCGCAAATTTTACATGATCAACTGATAGAATGAAACTTCAACAACTTAATGTTCATCCACCCATCCATTTTTGTCACGTGCGAATTGACAGCTGGGGGCGGGGCTGCCTCTCCCTGTCGCCACCACCTGTCAATTCTCTAATCACGGACATGGGGCATTTATACGGGTTGCGGTCACCTCGCTAGTGCCGGATGATTGACTAACCTCGCATCTCAACCGTACCATGGACTCTTTCTGCGGTGTGTGAGTTTACCCGGTCCGAGGTGTTTTCCCCACGTCCCGTAAGTTTTTATTATGTTCTGGGATTGTGAACTTTTGCTTCCCTGTGTGCCATTTGCTTTTTAAGCGTAGTAGGCGGGTCGGATCACCCCCTACCTTCCTACTCGCTGTGTTGTAATACTTCTGTCGTTTATTACATTGCCGGTCCGCATGATTATCGGACCAGCGCCTTTTGTTTGAGAATGAACATTCTGCAGGATCGTGCGTCTCTGTCGCTTGCTTTGGGATCCCAAACATTCCACTACGTTCCGACGAGTTAGCTGTCTTCGGTCTCGCTCGGAACGTGACACTTTTCTGATGTATTTCTCTTGCCAAAGGTCACGCGGTGTGCTGGACCGGAGCCTATCTTTCGGTTGCAGGCGAGGGACACCCTGAACCGGTTGTCAACCAATTGCAGGGCACAAAGAGACAAATAACAACCATCCACAATCACACTTACACCCAGGGAAAATTTTGGAGTGTTCAATGAGTCTGCCATGCATGTTTTTTGAATGTGGGAAAAAACCACAGTACCCAGAGAAAACCCACATAGGCACGGAGAGAACATAGAAACTCCAGACAGGAAGGCCAGAGCTGGACACGAACTGTGCGCCTCTGTGCTGTGAGCCCGATGCACTAACCAGTCGGCTATCTTTGTAGGGCGCCATCAATTTAATAAGAATTTAACAACAACAAACTTTTAAGATAATATTTCATTATTCTTATATGAAGAAGGGTAACAAACTTTCTGCCCTGAATGCCTCTCACAGCTGTAATTCTTTCACATTACATTTTACAGTAGTAGTTAAATATCACTGTAGTTTTTTTTTTTTTTTTTTTTTTTTTAAAGTAAAGCAACTATGAGTGTGATGAGGAAGGTTATATTTAGGGTTGAAACGGATCCTTGAGTAATTTAGGTACCTCAGCTCCCCGAAAAAATTGACTGACAGTTTCTAGTTGAGCGGTGCTGTGTTCCGCACAGACACACCCAAGGCTTATTAGAGCATTGTTCTTAACAAAACTATTTTCTTTTTGTTTTACAGCACAAGTTAAGGCCCGGGGACCAAATCGGTCCCGCCACATCATTTTATTCAGCCCGCGAAAGCAAATCAAGCATGTCAAGTGCCATGATAGTTGCTCAAGTCTGAACCAAAATTTGTCAACCACAATAACAGTCAGTATTTTTTACCTCGAATTTGAAAATTATTCATTAATCATTCATTAATTTGTTGTGCACTCTATATGCTATGTGTGGAGAGGATTAAACATTCTAATGGCTTACCCACACTCATAATGGCTCTTGAGAGGAAAGTGTAACTACAATGTGGCCCACAGTGAAAAATGAGTTTGGTACCCTTGCTTGACGGAGTCTTGAGATGAAAAAAAACCCGGTCACACCTCAGCGTTAGACCAATCGAGAAGGAGCCACTTGTTCAGAGGAGCAACTGACTTAATACCCAGTATGTCGCTTCTATATTTGTCTCCTGATAATCTGCTCTCACATTGCAAAACTTTGCCCCCTTTCTCGCAAATTTAACAGCACCCTTTTTTTAAGAAAAACATACAGTGGCATTTGTGATCCAGCGCCGACATTCCTTATCTCACTGCAGAGTATTTCAAGGCAACGCAGCCTTGAACACCACGCAGCCCCCATTCAAAGTGTTGTACGAACAGAAGCATGCACACACCCACACACTTGTCACTTTTCGTGCCCTTTTCAAGGACAAAATCCAGTCCAAAGCATACAAGTCAGGCATGTTGTCGAACAGGCAGACCTTTTTTGTCTGTGTATAAAGTGGATAAAAAAAAACAAAACGAAACAAAGGCATCAAAACTCACCTGTTAAACTAGTTATGATCTTTTCATCTACTGTATCATAATGAACAACTATCGGGTGAATAACGTGCAAGTGAAAAACTCAACGCACGGTGTGAATATTCTCGATTCACTTTGCGACGTAATAATCTATTTTCATCCGGGATATTGCAGGTAAAAATGTACAAAGTTTAATCATGTAAGGAACTGTTTTAAAGTTGAATCCTCTTGCCAACAAGTCATTCTAGGTTATGCTGTCCTGTGCCCGTAAATACAGTTTTGTTCACGGACTTCCCTTCGGGGACTCATGACCTAAAAAGGTAGTGTCTGATTTCTGGGGTTATTTTGAGTTTGTGTGATAATGCTCACTCTTGTCCCTCTTTAGAAATTCTGACGAGAGGCAAACCAGAAGGTTATTTTGGGCTGATAAAGGATCTCTCAATGGAAGTAAAATGTGAATGGTCGCTCCAACCGCCGAGTACAAACACAGTAAAGCACAAAATGATTCATATCCTCGACCACACGGTCGGTGAAATGTTAGACTTTAGACCTTGAGTTGGTTTATTTTCATTGTATCAAAGAAAGTGAAAAAAGGATGATTGGATCTAGCGTTTATGGGGTTTTCATATTTTGAAACGATTCATATCCTTGAATATGTGAGGAAATACGGTCCAGGGAACCCTAATGGGAAAGACTATGACAAAATAATCATGTAAAAATGTATTTATTTGGACAATGGGTCTCCAATCAATTAACTCATTCACTGCCAGACCATGTGCAAAAATGTGTCCTCTCCAGTGCCAAGGTTTTTGTCATTTCCACTGAAATTGCAGGACTCACAGAATATTGAGTTTTAGTACTACATAAACATTCAATTCAGCGTAAGACTTAGACTATCTTCTTTCATCAGAAAAAAAAAATCCTAAGTTATATGGGTCCGGAGTTGTATGAGCTTGAAATGGGGGCGGCTGCATAAAATAAAATACAAACAATACATATTGATTTATACGCTTTACCAACAGGTGAAGCTGTAACAAAGCACGGACATGGAAAAAAGGGAAATGCTGCCCCTTGTGGAAAAGGAAAAAAACATTTCCAGAGGCCAAGGGCAGCGCTTTTTTGCCACCCCTCGCAAGAAAAAACAAAACCCGAACAAATTCAAGAATGGCACTCCATGTTACACTTTTCAATTCCTGAATAAATTCGGAAATGGCAGCGAATGAGTAAAGAATAGTGTCAATCATGTCAAAATGTTGCATTGCAAATACCCTCATTTTCAATAAAGTCAGCACGAACATTTGAGATGACAGATGACTGTGAAAGGGCATTTCTAGTCCTCCTAAACCACTGGTGTCAAACCCAAGGCTCCTGGGCCAGATCTGGTCCACCTCATCATCATATGTGGTCCGCGAAAACACATCAAGCAGGTCATGTAAGTTACATGATGCTCGCTGAAGTTTGAACCAAAATTTCAAATTGCAAGAATTTTCACCTTTCCAAACCCTTTGTTACACCACGTCAATATTTTTGACTTTTCAAAACTACGTATTCGTTGTGTGCTGTGGATTTACTCCACGTGGGTTTTCTCCGGGTACTTCGATGTCCTCTCGCATTCCCAAAAATGCATGGCAGGTTAAGGAAACACTCTAAAATTGGCCCTACGTGTGAGTTTGAGTGTGGATGATTGTTTGTCTTCGTATGCCCTGAGACTGGCTAACAACCGATTTGCCTCCCCGCCTACTGCCGAACACTGTTAGAATTGGTCCTGCGACCCACAAAAATATGTGTATTAGAAGATGGATGGATGGATGGATGGATGGTTTTAGAAAATTCAGTCATAATGGCCCGACAAGGGAAATACGACAAAAGTAAGTTTGACAGCCCAAACAAAAACCTTTATGTTGTTGTTTTGGTTCGGTTCTAAATTTGTTGCTTTAAACATCCCAGTTTTATTTGTAAAAGCAAAAATGCACTTTTAACTCACCCACTGTTACTTCCCCTCTTCAGCTGAGCTCTTATTGTTTTTTTCCTCCTGTCTTTTTGTTGTCTCTTTTAAACAGTGGGCACGTTGTTTTTTCACCCCTTGTTTTTGGTCTTTTTCACAACCCTCCAAATCTGTTTTGGTTCGGGTGATATGTGACTTCCTATTCCTAGCCCCATTGTTTTCCAGAATTTTATACGAATGAGGTTAAAACAAACTGTTCCAAAGTAGAAGGTCAAACAACACTGTGTTATGAAACCAAGAAAAGAAGACTAAAGGTAAAAACAGCATGAGACCATCAGGGTATTCCTGTTCCTGAGCAAGCCTCTGTAAACACCCTCTCTCTCTGGTCGAGAATGAAAAAAAAAAGAAAAATGTTTCTTCATATTGGCACGCTGGATGACTTCCTGTGATCCTTTGTCTGAATCGCAGTCTCTTGTGTTCATGTATTTGAGTTCGAATCTGTATTCTCAAAGACTCCCTGGTTATTTGCAAAGGCCCAAGAGGATTTCAACTGAGTGATATATTTAATACGGTGGTCAAGGGGAGTAACTTTTTTTAAATGATGGATCCTTGACCACTCAGATTCCATAACGTGTTTTCCTTATGATGCGGGGTACAATAAAGAAGGGTATGTTTGAAAAACCTTCTGATGGGGTGAAAATAATGAAAACTCAAAAAGTCAATGGCTACTTGATCAGAATATTGAATGAATAGCCCTCAGGCCTACCCCACAATTATATTGAGTGCCTTATGCATATGTCGTCCATCACAGAGGACGGCTCAAAAATGGCGGCCTTCCGTTTCCATTCCTTCTAAAGCAGAAGGACGAAATAATCATTTAGGAATTTGACACTTCCATTGGTCTATGTGAACCATGTGTGTCCCCAAATGTGAACAGCTCTAGCATTTTGCATTTTTTTTCCTCCCAATCTTTTTTTTCTAAATTCTCTCCACACCTTCACCCTCTCAGCTGTTCCTTCTTTTCGTCAGACTCATTTCACACATTTCAAAAATCCACCGCAAAGTCACGAAAGGGGCAACTGCGATCTGAGAGGCGCTCTCAGCAACAACAACAAAAAAAATCACCCTCGCAGTACATAAATGTGATCTCTGTTATCCAGCTGCCCTCCCTAAATCATTCGCAACCCCTTCAACAAGTGGTCACAAGCTGAGGCAAAGCAGACTCCTCCGATTGAGCGACAACCACAAAAGAGGATTCCAAAAACTTGATTGCGCAAGTAAAAAAAAAAAAACTGTATCATTGAACATAATTACAGAATGCCCTTCTATCCTCCTTCCTGTTGGTGAAGTAATGGTGCAGATATTCCAGAGTCTGAAAAAAAAATAAAAGTAATAATAAACTAAAGCCAAAAATGGGAAGTGGGAGTTTTTTTTGTCAGGGTTCTTTCATGTCAGTGTGTCAGGTCATCAGTCTTTGGAGAAAGGAAACGGCAGCACGCGGTGAGCCCGTCATCGCATCAGGCATTTCTTTGTATTTCCTATCATAGTATGTAGGGGGGGGGCGTATGGAAGGAAGTTTAAAAAAAAAAAAAAAAAAACTTCCAGCCCGTAAAAATCAGCCTGTTTCATTTCTTTTTTTTCGGGGGGGATGGGCAACGAGACGAAAATCCCACAATGTGGTCGGCCAAAGCGATTATGCGTTTGAGAGGGATGGCGCCGCAGCGCGCAGTGGCAAAGTCAGAATACACGTCATCTCCGACATTCATTTGCAGACGCCGCGCACATGCGTGTGCAAGTCAACTGTGCTAAACGGAACATGTACTACTATAAGCGGACCACATTTTTAACCAGATGCTGAAATGTTTTCTTTTCCTGAGCTTGGTGGAACGAAATACTCAATGAAATCGGGATACAAAAAACATCTGATGTATTGTATTGTATTGTATTTTGGACAGATGCCCCCATTTCAAGCTCAGATAAATCCAGACCCATATAATTTAGGACTTAACTGTTTTTTTTCTCATGAAAGAAAAGAGTCTAAGGTTTCTTACGCTGAATAGAATGTTTATGGGATTGGATTGGTTTATTCGTCTCGCAGTGGAGAAATTTACATTTCACAGCATCAAAGTTATGAAAGGAAGAGGAAAGGAAGAGGAAAGGCAAGAGTGAAGTATAGGTTTATGTAGTCCTAAAACTCAATAGTCTGTGGGTCCTTCAAATTGAATGAAAATTACAAAACCCTGGCACTGGAGTGGACACATTTGTGCACATCATCTGGCAGTGAATGAGTTAAAATGTATGCAATGACTGTTAGCACTGAATTGTGAAGATACTGCATAATATCTTATCTCTAATCTCATAAACTCTTTTGGTCATTCAGGTGTCGCAAATATTGTGGCCAATGGGTGCATACACACTCAGTTTGCATTCAAGTAGTGAAGAGTGAACTGGTTCTACTTACTCGAACAATAAATCTAGCCCGGGGATGGTCGCTACAGTCGCATCAACCAGTTTGCAGATAAAGGGATTTTTTTGGGGGTGCTGACTGCATTGTCTCCAGCCTCCATTTGGGTAATCTGTTGTGTGTAACATGCTCTTGGTCACCTTGACTTTGGTTGCCATAGTTCTCAACACAAACATATCCCCACCCAGAAATACACCAAATAAGGCATTGGGTGTGTGTGTGTGTGTGTGTGTGTGTGTGTGTGTGTGTGTGTGTGTGTGTGTGAAAAGGGGTGGGAGGGGGGTCCTCATAAACAGACGAAACAGGGGGAGAGGCAGAGATATTCTCAAATTTATTGCAAACAGATCCAAGAGATTCCAGTGTGTACATATACTCGCAAGAGGTGACTGGTGACAAACACGCACACAGTCTGGCTAATTAGTATACAACATTAATTGTCCTACACTCAGCTATTGTTGACTCAAAGAAAATGATAATTGCATGGGCATCAACACCAAATGAATTGAAGCTCTTCGGAACGGAGAGATGTCTTTCAGGACAAGTCTGTTTGTACTCCAAATGACCTTTAAGCACCTTCTTCCAACGCCAAGGAATCAGGCTACAAGAAGGCGGCCGTACTGTCTAGCTGTCGACCCCGGCAGATGTGAGTTGTGAAGAGTTCAAAAGAATTCTGCGAGGGGGCACCTCCATTTACATAATCCTCCAGATATATTCCCCAGCAAACTAATCAAATTATTCACAAGTCCGGCCCCTTAACTATGTCCACCCAGCAGTCTTTCCTCTTTCCATTAGCAGCCTGGGTGGCTAATCGCATCGCGCCAACCAATGTCCTTTTTTTCCCTTTAGATTCCCCCCTCTCCTCCCCTGACGGAGCAAACAAACAATGTCGTCCGCCCTCCTTGTCTGCATTTTATTTTTCCGGGATTTGACATATTTTATAAGAAAGGAGCACATCAAGAGCAGGGGAACTTTATCACTTGACATATACAGTCGTGAAACAATAGGACAATATGTCCAAATAAGGCTTTCCTAGGAGGTTGGTGATTAGCGGGGCAGAGTTGGAGCTATTCTGGGTAACTTTGAAAGACAAGTGCAGATGACACAAGGGATTTTGATAATCGCGGGGTTGGGTTCCTTGTGGGCCTAATCCGAAAAGAAGCTAAACAAAAACTGCTGATTCAAATACGAGTATGACTTATTCAATCAAGACCGTTTCCAACGGAAGACTAATTTTTGTCTGCGTGTTGCTACGTTCACACAGTTTCAAGGTTGCGGCAGCCCGACATTGTCGATTCCATCCGTAAGTGAGCTTATTGATGGAGTGCACACTGCTTGCATCATCATCAACACTCAACTACAAAACAAACAAAAAAAGCATGTAATCTACATAAAAAACCTCACGGGTGTTGATAATACATAAGAACATATCTCATTTGAAATAGAGAGAGTTCAGCGTGCTCCTTTTGGCGCGGCTTTGTTTAAAAGATCACACTGTTAATCAGCCTGCTGTCGCTTTGTGTGTTCCATCCACTGCCAGGGGGTAAAAGGTTTAATGGATCAGCCAAAGTTTACATCTCGTATGCGGTCATTTTCAATGACTTCTTTCCCCACACTGAAATAAACTATTTTATGTCTCCAAATATGCAGATCATTTTGCTTAATGAAAGATGCTTGACGTCTCAGATCCAATTAATATGCAAATGCAAGTGAGGATTTATTTGTGACATTCTGTATGGGTGAGAGAAAACAAAAACGCTTCTTAACGGTAACACTAATTGCTGCGACTAATTGTCACATATCATCATTCACTCTGAATCTCATAAACACCTTCAAATCTGAAACAAAAATGCAGGTAAAGGAACATGATTTAATCTTTTTTTAAAATCTGTATTTCTGTCCAGGTCAGCTGATGTTAAATGAAAAAAAAATCTCAACTATGTTATTGATACATGATGATGAATAAATAAATAAATAAATAAATAAATAAATAAATATGTTCCATCACACAATTTGTTTCCAATAATAATAATAATAATAATAATAATAATAATAATAATAATAATAATAATACGTTTTTTTTCAAGCGCCTTTCAAAGCTCTCAAGGACACTTTATAGTCACAGACAAGCATAGAAAAAAAACGGATAGAATAAACATACATACATACAAAGATACAATATCATATATCATTCCTCCGTCCACTGGCTGCTTTCTCTCGATTACTGCCTTTTAAAACAATACCATTAAAAAGACCTACACGGTTGTAACACCCACGTTTCGCCTGACGTACATTTGATGGGTTTTCAGCCTCCTCATATTATTACAACTCCACCAAAAGGCAGACTAATGCAATTTGTCGTTGACATGACAAACCTTCAATCGCTGATATATTTATCATTGTAAAATAAAATCAATAATGTAACTCAACTACTAAAATCCTTTCATGGATGAAGCAATATGCTCTTGCATCATCCTCAACTTTAATTCCAAACACTCCATTCGTTATAGAAAACCGTAAACCCTAATGGACACCTACAGTGACATATTGTTGAGAAAACAGAGTTCATTTGTTTCCTAAGCGTGATTTAGCGCGCTGGACATCAAACCACAGCAATTGATAATGAATAACAACTACTTGGAAAATGCTATATTTCAAGGTTGAATGCTGAAAAAATTGAATAAACTAAATAATTACTAAAGTATAGGAATCGGTGTAAGCTGTTAGATCGGTGAAGGAAAAGACAGTCAAGCTCTCTTAGCCACTTTGACATTCTGTAGACCATTGGGTGAAATGATATGATTTAGTGTCACCCCAAATGAGAAAATCTTGCAGGGCTGTAAACATAACAATCAGCCACTTTGGATTAGAAGGCCATATGTCCAAACTAGCAACAGATAAAAAAGAAATGCTGACAGGTAGTGCAGTGCGCAAAATAAAAAATGATCCACTGACAACACCTCTAATGCTTTTAATCTTCTTATGATATATTTATCGCTTTTAACCTAGCTTTGAAAGACTCACAAGACTAACTGCTTGAATTCCAAAGAATGTACAGTACGCCATTTTGCAGTTTGGATTCGCATGAAGAGCCGGAAGTTAAGATTGTTTGTGGAAAGCATTATAAAGGCCTGCTATTCAAAGTGAGCAAAACAACTTGTAGTCATAATAAAATACCATGTGTTCGATACAGGAAATTGTGCATCATAATAAATGTGACAGGGCATTTTTGAACATTTTCACTAACGGAGAACATTCATTTTTGTGGCCCAAAGGTTGTTTATTGAATTGTTTTCAACTGTTCATTTACACCATTGGTCACTAAACTACGGCCCGCGGGCTATATCCGGCCCGGCCCCCCCTGAACAATACCAGAGGTGCTATCAGATTTTTTTCCTATTTGGACTCCAAAAAAATAACAATTCATTTTACAAGTCAAAGGTCAGTTTTCGATCATTATCTGTTACTATTTTAATCAATGTAATCAATGTATGTTGTTTATAATCGTGATTGAACAATACAAACACGCCTGCTCACAACAGAACGCAAACAAAAGGATATTTGTGACCAACTGTACCAAACCATGGAGAAGTTGGACCTGAGTTACAGAACTGTGATGGTCTGAAAGCCCAACAGTCTCATTGACTTCTATGCTGCCCTCCCAAATGACACATATCCAAACATCAAAAAACACGCAATGAAAATGTCCACATCGTTGTATTAAGTTCATCCTGTCTACTTGATATCTAATTTAAAACAGATTCTTTACTTACAAACAGTGTATTGTAGGTGTTCAAATACCTGACATGTTTCGGGATATACTTCCGCCTTCCAATCTTAGATAGATAGATAGATAGATAGATAGATAGATAGATAGATAGATAGATAGATAGATAGATAGATAGATAGATAGATAGATAGATAGATAGATAGATAGATAGATAGATAGATAGATAGATAGATAGATAGATAGATAGATAGATAGATAGATAAAAAGATACTTGAAAAAACGAAATAATTATTAAAAAAGATTGATCTCATAGCAGCTAATGTTTGCGTTGTCGTCTTTTGAATGTATACACTGTAGCTATATGACAGGGGATCACAGTGCTCCCACATATCTGCTCTAATGATGTGAAAGGAGTATTTTTAATGTCAATTTACAAAGCCTATCCATAAGATGACCACTCTGCAATGAAGCCAAACAACTGAGTGTTGAGAACGACAATATTTTGAAAGGGGACGTTTGTGTGTTCCAGCCATCATCTATATGAAACCCGAGAATAAGGATGAGGCTTTCTGATTTCGCATTTGAATCAGGAAAAGTAAAATTAGACACCTCCATGTCAGCAAAATGACTGCCTTGAGCAGCACATGCAACGTTAGATAGGCCAGACATATTCATACATAAAGCTTAACCAGACTCCGCTGAGTCTTGAGAAAACATATTGCTTATGACAGAATCTGTCAGTGTTTGCGTGTGTACGTCATTACTGTTTGCATGCCGTCCAAGCCTCAGATTGCTGTTTGAGGATGTAATTGCTCTGCTCCACTCCTGCTGCGAGAAGCCCAGAATGGATCTGCCCAGGCTGTTTAGCAGTCAATGGCCGGAGCAGATTGTAAACAGATCTCCCATGATTTGCGGCTTTAGTGGTTTCGTGAGTCTCCAAACAAGGTTGTACCGATAACGCCATTCTCTCCCTGACAAAATCAGCCACTTTGCTGCAAGGGTGTGATTTGAGAGGTGCCAGTCAGAATGATTGGCAGCATTAATCCCCCACAGGAGCAAATAGGAGGAGAAAACAAACTATGCTCTTGTGGAAAGCCCATCGCTGCTCTCAATAGTTGATCTATGGAAAGACTGAGAACACGAGAGATCCACCATGTGAGGTTTTAGCTAAGATTCTCTGACCTGTTGGACCCTGGATCAAAAGTGTCTTATTTGATTCACGACCATTGAACTAATGTACTGTCATTCACAAAGGACTGTATGTGTTGACACAGCGCAACGTCCGACTGTATATTTAGGTGTCTATGCAAGCCACCAAAAGCTTTCAGAAAGCAAACGTAACCGATAGAGGGACATTATGCAGGCATGTGGTTCGTTTCCCCATATAAAAAATAATGTATTTGGCTTCTTATATGAAAGTGTTACCATTAACTTCCATTTGCTTTCAAAGTTCATCCTTGATTCATGCGCTGCCAGCTTGATTACGACCTGAGACAGTTGCATGCCTCTGACATACAAAGCGCGCAATGACTTTTAAATTAAACATTAAGCTTTGCCGGCCAGCAGCAAAGCAAGTCATCAAGCATTAAGCGCACGTATTAATTTTCAAAGAACTGTTGGTAATGGGAACATCTTGGAGACAGTGACAATAACTTGCCCCAGGCTAACAGGACTATACTATTAAACATACCCAAAAAAACCTTAACAACCTTTTCTCTCAACTCATGTATATTAAGCATCTGAGATTAATAGGTGTACAATGTGCAGTATTATGTGTAATGTATTGTGTGTGTGTGTAAATATATATATATATATATATATATATATATATATATATATATATGTGTGTGTGTGTGTGTGTGTGTGTGTGTGTGTGTGTGTGTGTGTGTGTGTGTGTGTGTGTGTGTGTGTGTGTGTGTGTGTGTGTGCGTGTGTGCGCACACATACAAACACACACACATTGTCTGGTGAGCAAATCTGTCTCACAGTATAGAGGTGCAGGTGCCCTTGGTCACATATTTTGCTCCAAACATTTATGGCCAGAACGTCTAGGCACAGCAAAGGTATTGAGAGGGTTCACATTCGTGGCATCAGTCCAGCATTTATGCTTTTAGCAAATTACGTGGCATCAATGGCATCATCACACCGTGATCTTCAACTCTTACTGGAACAGTTCGCAGCCAAGTTTGAAAGCGGTTGGGATGAAAATCAGCACTTTCAAATCTGAGACCAGGGTCCTCATTCGGAAAAGGTTCCCTTTTCATATTCAGGATGAGATCCCTCCTCAAGTAAAGGAGTTAAAGTACTGTACATTGAAGTCTGAATCATGAGAGGAGAGGGTGCAGCGAAACATCAACAGGCGGATCGGTCTGCTGTGCTGCATACTCTGTATTAGTCTGTCATAGTGAAGAAGGAGCTACGCTGAAAGGCAAAACTCCCAATTTACTGACCGATCTATGTTTCTACCATCATCTACGTTATCGAGCTGTCGGTTGTGACAGAAAGAACAAGATCCCAGGCACAAGTGGCTGTGTTTACTACTCCGGGTGTCCGTGCTCCCCTGACATATGGGATGAGGAGTATGTTCATCCAAGAGGGACTCAAAGTTGAGCTGCGACTCCTTCACTCCTCCTGGACGAGACGTTCCCCCTGGTGAGACCCCAGGGATGATTTCTCCCAGCTGGCATAGGAACACCTTGGGAGTCCTCCGGAAGAGTTGGAAGAAGTGGTTAAGGAGAAGGAAATCCGGGCTTCCCTGTTGAAACTGCTGTATCCGTGACCCCAAATAAGCGATAGCAAATGTTTGTCTTGATATGTGCCATGCGACTGAGTGTCGACCAGTTCAGAGTGTAGTTTGCCTAAATCAGCTGGAATAGGCAAATCCCGATGACCCTGTTCAGTATAGGCAGTGAAAATGGATGGATGGATGGATTTATTTACTTATTTACTTATACACCTTTAAAACTGTTGCAATTTCATGGCTAAATGCACTGTGCAAGCTGAGATAAGATTAATGTTGGACTGTGTCGATTTCACTTTGCATGGTGAGTTTCACTGGAGAAAAGTACAAAAGAATTGCAGAATATATCGGATATTTAAATTACACACCAAATTCTTGCTCATTTGTTACAATTCTGGAACATGTCCAATTTCATTATTACATTTCAGCAAAGAAAATACGCCGCCAATGGTTCACATAATCATTCACAGTCATGCTTAAAGACTTCTCCCTTGTCCCTTGCTGCATAGAAACAAACAAGGAGCAGTGAGTCACAGCCCACTGCGTATTTTTTACATTTCATGTTTTATTACAAGAGGCAATATTTTCCTGTTGAGGTGTTTCATAACTTGAAAATTTCATTCTTTCCTAAGTAGAGGTAGGAGTAGATATGTAAAACGTGCATAAACGGGTTAAAAGTAGGGATGAAAAAAGAAAATATTCAAATAATAACATAAACAGACGAATCAGATAGTAATCATTTCTTCCGGTGTTTAGTTTAGCAATTATGTTTTCTTGAGTCCTACCGCGTGTTTTTGTCGGTCCTTGGAAACGAATAAAAAAGTTACTGCCGTTGATTAGAATTGACCCTGTTGGAACAATAACGTCCCTAAAACTGCTACTGAGCATTAAAAGTTTAACGCTATTTTGAAAGAAATTGTGCATCCATTTGACAGCCTCAACGAATGTGGACCGTGCAAGGGCGTAGAGATCTTATTTCTTATTTTTTTTTTTGTTTTAGCTAATTTCCTCATTTCTTATAAGTGGATGCAGGTGTTTTCTTCCGGTTATCATGGGCACATGGCTAGAACAAAAGCAAAGCCTCTGCCATTTTATTCCCCCTCCAAATGATGTGAAAATGGCCCATTATGGCAAAGAACAAAGAAGGTTGGCCCCCATGTTCGAGCCAAGGCTCACGGATGCCCCGGTGACTCGGCTAGCTATTCTCCCAAGGCCTACTCCTTGATTAAATGCATAATCCAGCACTCCCCATCCCCGGTGATTTAGTGTGCCTTTAAATCAGCTTGCGCACACATAAAAACCTCAAATAAAAATCACCAAGAAAAACCATTGCACTCTAACTGTTCTATTAAAATGATACCCAGCCTAGCCTTTCTTCTCTGCAATACCGTTTATTCCACATGAATGCGCGTCTTCATTTTTTTTTTCACAGGTATGCGTATAAAATATTTAAAGTTTAAAATGTCACAGCTGAAACATCAAATGCAGGAGTCTCTCATTAATCAGCAAAGATGGTGCTTCTCTTTTAAGGTTATAACCCTTTGAAAGAGCAAAAATTACATTTTTGACCTTGAAGATGAGACAAACTCATAAACGTAAAATAATTTGCAGTTTAAAGGGGAAAGAGATATCGGTTGCCTCAGCCAGCGGTGCTCTGGCTTGTCACAGGGAGACCAAACAAGTTTCAATTTCACATTTACATCTGAGCTGTAAGGATTAATTTGAAATCACACCCAGGGAGGGGGGAGAAAAACAAAACAAAACTCAGATAAAAATATCAAAAAGGGCAACTGTCAAACTTTCAAATCCACGGGGTCCTCTCTATCTTCAGAATGTAAAACTCGCAACTTTTTTTCTTGCAGTTTTATTAAATGGTGCATGACATTTTCATTACTCAAAGAAATTAAATGGACTAATTTTCTTACAAGCCGGGAAAGTCTGCTATATTAGGGAGGTGCAGAGCAAGCAATTGTTCCACACCTCCACAAAAGGAAGGTGTGTTCTCAGAGTTCAAAGCCTCCTCACAAACGTGTACTATAATGAGGGCGTTCAGGTTGCAATCTTTTCCTCGAAATGACATTGTGATCCGCTGCTTGTGCTGATTTCACCACAGTCGCGGTGGAGAAACAAAATAACTTCATCCTGTCCTCCAATTGTGACAATTTATGTTTCATTTATGAAAATGTAATATTTATGATACAACTGCTAATCAGATTTTATGAATCAAAAGCAGATTTTGGAAAATTAAAGATTCAAGACGGGGTCTTTATATTTTGTTGTCATTGTGAAATACCTCCGACCATTTTACTGAACAACAAGCAAACAAAATGTCATTCTGGATTTTAGTTTTGTATTATGTCGATAATGTGGAAAGACGCGTAATTGTGACATACATTTTCCCATTGTGGGACTATTAATAGCTTTGTTATTCTTAGTCTTACTCTTATGATCTATTTTATCACTCCAGTTTGTAAATTGAAGTTCAAAACGAGGTACGTATTATGCTAAATGTGTGTACCATGCTAAAATATTTTAGCTAACGCTGGTCGTGAGAAGCCTCAAGCCGCATTTGATGAGTTGCTTTCATCACGAGATCTTAATTAATTAACCCTTCCATACACAAATATCAATAACCTACATTCATTTTCAGGCATTAAAAATATTGCAATTAATCAAAATGTTTACTCGCTATTCCAGAGCAAATAAATTACAGCTCTGATAGTGTCCTATGAGGCTTTTGTTGCCATTCATTTTTTCTTTGTACCAGTCTTTCTAGAAACAGGTTTGACAATTTTGTTTTAGCACTTGACAGGAGGGGGATAATTAAGAAAAATCATCATGAGAAGCAGAATGGGAACCAGTTGCAGACAAGACTCAGAAATGTGAAACTTTAGTATTTCTTGGAAAAGACAAAACAAAAAGAAAACTAATAACTGAGAGCCGTGTTCTATGAAGACCACCAAAATACTAAGAACAGAGGGCAGGGCCGGATGCAGAAAATATGCAAGAAAGCTTGACATTCTCCAAGTTTGACGTGTCACTGAGCCTCGTCATGCCATGCCCAATCCGACATGACAAAATAAAAGGTGACAAAATAATAGCAAGAAACCTGTCAACATAAAGGAGCTAAAACAAAACACATTCGCAACCGGTCACAACATACAGTAAAGTCTCGTTATATCGATATCGGATATATCGATAGTCCCGGTTATATCGATACTATTTCTATGCACGCACGGAGAAAATTACATGCAAACAGGGTCGGATATATCGATAGTCCCGGTTATATCGATATTTTTTCGGACTCCCTTGAATATCGATATAACGAGACTTTATTGTATATGATTAAAAAGTGGTTCCACCTCAGTTATTTCCGCTCTTTTGCTCATCAAAATTCAAAATGTTCTCTTATTTTAACACATTTTGGCCAATGTGAATTCAGTAAATCTAAAATACAGTAAAGTCTCGTTATATCGATATTCAAGGGAGTCCGAAAAAATATCGATATAACCGCGACTATCGATATATCCGACCCTGTTTGCATGTAATTTTCTCCGTGCGTGCATAGAAATAGTATCGATATAACCGGGACTATCGATATATCCGATATCGATATAACGAGACTTTACTGTATATATATTTTTTGCATTCATAAATCCTACCACCTGCTCAGGCCAAACCTCCAGTGTAAGAAACACAACTTTGATATATTGATCCTGCTGCCAGCACGCATGCAAAAGCCAATGACAACAGCTGAACCCGATTTGAGTTCCTCACCGGCACAATCACGTGCTTATGTGTTTACTTCCATTTAATACGATGTGATTGATCAGTTTCGAACAAAGCAGCGTCGACAGTTAGGAGGGTGTGCACAACTGTTCAAACGTCATTTGAAAGTTGTTTATTTATTTATTGAATGGCTTTTGAACTTTTTTTTGTTCTGTGATTTATCTAGGATAAAATGAGGGCTGCCAATTGTAAGAGTTTCACAAACATAAGTGGATACAATAAAGTCCTTGAGAGTTTTGAAATGCGCCTATTAATTAAGTGTATTATTATTATTATTATTATTATTATTATTATTATTATTATTATTATTATTATTATTATTATTAATGATTCATAACCACAACACTGGTTTCTACCATTGCTACCAAGTTGTTATTGTTTTAAGGTCAGTATTTCCCCCAAAAAATACAATAAAAATAACTTCAGCCTATCCCAGTCGTCTTTGGGCAGTAGGCAGGGACACCCTGATTGTTATTTTTTTTTTTTTTTTAACAAAGCTGTTTAAAAAATTACATAAAAATTAAAGAAAATGAAGAAACACAAGACAGCAACAGACTGAAGGGATGGAAGCTGCCTAGCTTTTCAACTGCCGTTTTCTTGAGTTGAAAATGATGATTACTCTCGCCTCTCAGGGGTCTACACCACATGGCTGACAACATCATCGGAAAATAGACTCCCGAGTTCCTTTGGGGGCCCTCTAACAGCTTCCATGTAATATGGTGGAGTGGGGAATCTCACTGAAAAGGAGGTGATACTAAAGCTGTACCTGTTATGCTGTTTTAATTTGTCACAAAGGGGGCCACCTCACTCGTCTGGTTACTTTTGGAGCCGTAATGGTGAGAAAAGATTGAAACAAGTGTGGGAGAAAGAAGTTGAATACTGTACTTTTACATGTTCAAAGTTATGATCATCCAGATCGCTATCTTTAAATAATAAACAGCTGTGCTCCGGTTTGGTGTCCATTTGTGAATCTGGAGGACTCGTGTTGTGAAACAAAGAGTAATGTGTGGTAAAGCCTTTTTCAGAAAAAAACAATTGGTTTTTTTCTATTCAGAACAGAATTCCCAATCATATTAATGTGACAACACCAAACTGGACTTACTGGAAGAGTCTCTGTGGTAAGTTTTAATTGCCGTTAGTGATGTGAGTGATGTGATGCCGTTGGCGATGTGAGTGAGATGTGAGTCTTTCTCCTCGTTTCATAAATAAGCTGGAATCCTCAACATGACCTCCAAGTTCATCAGCCATAATTTCGAGGCTGCGTCTGATCTCGGTCTCAAAGGTTGCTGAATAAACATACAATGGCTTGCAATGCTTAGAAAATGTTGCTTTTTGACTGTAAATCACACTAAAGGTTTGAGCAATTGCAGTGTCTTGGACGAAGAATTTAAGAATATCACAAGTGGAGCTTTTTCAGAGCTTTTAGAGTGGTTGAACGCTGGTGGTAAATTATCGCAAATTGAGGCATTGTGCCTAACTACAAACATGTGGTGTAACAGTGAAGAATAAACTTTCAGAAGATCAGATGATCACATTCTGAGCAACAAAAAGGGACAAAGGAGCATGTGAGGTGGTTCGGGGGAATGAGAAGTTTTTGTTTTGGGGAAAATTTCATCAGAAGAGAAGTCACTGACAGTGGAGTGGTACACTCAGCTGATTTTCTATACTGGCAGCGTTGGAATCAGGTGACTCCCACTCAGTGATGATGTGGATGTGAGAGGATCATCATTTCAAAACGTGCCCTGTGACTGACTGGTGACCATTTCAAGGTCCCCAGTCAGCTAGGTTAGGCTTCATCACACCCACATGGGTTAATGCCCTTTGAATCATGAGTCCTTTACTTGCCTTCCTTCACTTCAACACACGCCCCAGAAAAGTACATCATAATATTTGTCATGACAAAAATAAATCAACAATATTTTGAAAATTATGACAGTTTGATTACAAAAAATCAAGCGGTATCCAGTCTACTGTTTGAAAACAACGTGCTGCAGAATCATTTGCCACATTTATCATCGCCATGTCAAATGATGACATTGCATCAAATGTGCAAGCGAAATGAAGCTTCAAGCACAACATATTCAAGGTGTTGTCAAAATAGCAAACTTCATTGTGCGAAGAAGCCTTTGAAAAATTATCAGCATACATCTGCACAATCTTATAACTGTTTTACACGAGCATTTGGTCTTGGTTATCAGTAGATTTTACAAAGAGATTCCTGTGGCTTGGTCAGATTTTGAGGTTATAAATACATTTATTTGAGAATAGTCAAAACTGCCTTCTGGGGCTTTTTGAATTTGTTCAGACCGAAATCTGTCAAAAGTTCAAGGCAGGTGGTTATTGTTATTGTTTGTTGGGAAGGTGTTTACATTTTTGTCAGCATTTTCTCCCCATATTTTATTCATTCATATTTTATTGTTCTGTTTTTCTCTTTTGAAAAAAAAATTGGAAAGGTGCATCAATAGTGTTATTGTTGCTGGCGGGTAAAAACCTCTCATCTCCGGATCTATAAATTTTCAGCAAATTAAACAAAAAAGCCAGCTTGCTTGAGTTACCACAAATCGCATTGTTAAAATTGGGAGCATGCTTTAAATTTCTCTTAAATACTGTTTCACATTAACGGCAACATAACGCCTCCCCAAAATCGTGTTCGATCTGGAATTTAACCCTCTCAGGGACAACGATTACTACAATGGACAGCTTATCATGTTATCGGGTTACAGGATGCATGAAAAGGTTCATTTGCAAGAAAAAAACACGCTCAGCAAAGTCTGCCCCCAACAAGAGTAAAAGCTTAGTTGCAAAAAGCTAACCACTGTGTTTATGTCTCTTCTACCCAAACAGTCTTTCTAAGGTTTAAGGCACACGTGTCAAAGTTAAGGGCCAAGGGCCAAATCTGCCCCCCCCCCCCCCCCTACATCACTTTAATCAGCCAGTGAAAGCAAATCAAGCATGTCAAGTGATGATGCTTGCTACAGTCTAAACCAAAATTTCAAATTGTCCCATGTAAACCACAATAACAGTCATTGTTTTTTACTTCAAAATTGAAAACTAGTTATTTATTCATTTGTTGTGAGTTCTTTATAGAATATGTGGAGGGGATTGAGCATTCTAAGCGTTTCCCCAAATTCATAACGACCTTCGAGAGGAAACCGTCACTACAATGTGGCAAAAAATGAGTTTCACACCCATAATGTATGGGTTCTTAAAAAATAATAATAATAAAATTGTTGACATTTATTAACTCATTCGCTGTCATTCCCGAATTTTTTTTGAAAAGTGTGACCTCGGGCGCCATTCCTGAATTTGTTTGGGTTTTCGTTTTTCTTGCGGTGGTGCCGATAAAGGGCTGGTCTGACCTCTGGCAATGTTTTATTATTATAATAATAATAATAATAATAATAATAATAATAATAATAATAATAATAATAAATTTCCTTTACAAGCACCTATATAAACTGTTAGCGCTTTGTTACAGCTTCAGGTGTTGTTAAAGTGCTATGTAAATCAATATGTATGTATTGTATTGTATTTTGTACAGGTGCCCCCATTTCAAGATCAGATGACTCCAGCCCCATATAACTTAGGAATTAACTCTTTTTTTCTGATGAAAGTAGAGAGTCTAATGTTTCTATCATTGTATTTAATGTTATGTATGTAAAACTTAATATTCTGTGGGTCCTGCAATTTGAGTGAAAATGACAAAAACCCTGGCCCTGGAGTGGACACATTTTTGCACATCATCTGGCAGTGACTGAGTTAAAATATTTAGTGACATCCACACTTTTGATTTCCTAGCGACAGCGCAAAAATGGTCTTAAAAAGAATGCATCTATTTTGCTCAGTGGGACATTGGTCTGACTTTCAGACACTCAACCAAGGAAACGAACACGGCGTTGTCTTCGGAGTTTGAAATGTGCACCGTCGCTGGAGCAGACTTGTCAACAATGTGAGTTGTTCCTCTGCTTTAATTTGGGCCGCACACAGTCTGGCCCAAAGTATATTTGGATCAAAATCCCATTTATACTTGTATTTATTTATTTGTTTGTTTGTTTGTTTGTTTGTTTGTTTGTTTGTTTGTTTGTTTTAGATGGATACACTTTTGGGAATTAATCGTAAAAGGCTGTGACAAAATAAAATTTAAACCAACATGAAATATTTTTGGAAGATGCTAAATTCCCCGCAGAGCTTAAAAAGCTCCAGGCTTAAAGATTTACTTGTCCTCTTATCTTTCATGAGCGAGGAATGTAAAAGAAAAGTTTTGCATTCGTCTTCTGATCCCAGTCCAACTCTCCGAATTAGTATTTATTTGTCTTTTAGTACCATTGCACGCACATAGCACTGTTTTAACATTGGAGTCTATTTCAGAAAACTAAGACTCTTTAAGAACATCTTTACTTTCCGTTCTTCTTAATAAGACATTTCTCTTTTTGTCGTTTTTTTTTTCTTCCCTCCCATAAAGCTGCGCAACGTATGAAAGCGGCTGAATGAAAGGCAGTACAATAGGGCTTTAGAACAAAGGCAGGAAGAACACTGAGGAGAAAATAGGGTGAAAATGGCATCATCTCTATACTTAATGAAATAGCATCCTTTCATTTTTCCCCCTCCCCTAGTAATTATAATAAAGATGGAAAAACATAATAAACGTCTCCCTTCCCCCACCTGCTAACAGTAATTATAATAGACTCAACAATAAATGGTAAAGCAGCACAGAGCTGCATCTTGGGAATTCTCAGGGGTCTGTGGATTAGCTTGAAAAGCCTGAATGATTAAAATACACTAATTAAAATTTTGCGTTCCTTGGTAACTTGTCTTGCAAGACCCCTTTGCGCTTGTAAAATGGGAATAAATGCGACAAAAGCAAATAGTCTTTTGGACCCGAATAAATACACAAGTTTAATCAAGTGAGTTTTTAAAGTGTATATTCATGAAAGCCTCCTCAACGACCTTTTCTCACACACTAATGTAACTGTGGCACACGTACTCAAACTTGTGACTTTCTTCTTGAAGCAACTGATAAGTTGAACGGACGAACGTGGACGAGCAGCCGGGGTGTGAAGTTATTTCGGTGCCGTTAAATGCGTTAACTCCCAAATTTGGATGGGCAGCAATGTGATCTGGAAAACAAACAATTTTGTTTGAGTGCCAGAATGCAATTACGTCAATCAACACCTCCTTATTAAATCCAATGCAGCAATTTAACCCCCCCAGTATACCTCCACAAAATGTCATCAAATTCAGGGATGTCGTTTCTGTGTAATAATGATAAAAGCAGAAGTGAGAAAAAAACTGATGAAAATGGTAATTGATTAGTGAAAGTAATATTGATGTTGCAAATGATATCCCAAGTGACCATATTTGAAACTTGGCAGATTTAATTTCAAATGAATGTATCACCACATGGCGGAGATGACAACGGGCCGTTTTCAATGAAGTTCTGTTCGTACAATGTTAATTACCATAAGACATCAAATTTACAAATGTCTCTGTATTTCAATAGTTGGAAAGAACAACCAGGACACACATTATGATTACTCAATATCACGCCGTATCTTTCAAAGTGATATGATGATCAAAATAATTTGTTTTTTGATTCGTTCGTTGAAAAAAGGTTCTTGGGAGATCTCTACTCTGATTCTTCCACACATTCAAAACACAATTTGAATTTGAAAGCCTTTAATAGTCCCACAATGGGGAAATTTGAAGAGCAAACCAAGCTACCCAATGACGGACGGACGGACAGACAGACAGACAAACAGTTAGATAAGTGGATAGATAGATAGATAGATAGATAGATAGATAGATAGATAGATAGATAGATAGATAGATAGATAGATAGATAGATAGATAGATAGATAGATAGATAGATAGATAGATAGATAGATAGATAGATAGATAGATGAACAAATGAATAAATAAATAGGTAAGCGAAAACTAAATGAATAAATAAATAAATACTGTGAACACATGTTCCCAAAAAGGCAAAAAGGTAACAAAAAATAAAAAACTTGGGAATATAATACCTTTAACCAGTGCTTAACAGTAAATAACCTGATTTTTTTTCCAAAAGGCGAAGCAACAGGGGGACAGATTCAAGATGGATTCCACCAAGTGGGCCATAGCATGGCAGGCTCGGGCGGCTCACCACGGACAACCAACCATACGAGGTGCACCAAGCGAAGGCAACATCAACACACACGTGGCCCGATCTTTTGCCGAAGTCCAAATGAGAGACAGCTGATTAAAATATTGACACAGTTCCCGTTGAGAGAATTAAAAAAAAGGAGGTGGTGTGTGATATGTGGTAGCATGTTTGTATGTGCAAGACAGAAACTGATGGAGAGGAAAGAGGGCGAGGCTCCCTTAAATTCCGACAATGAACGCATTTCTCATTGATATAGATTCCCTTTGACAAATGTGCCCTTTCCCAAAAGGACAACACCTCGACTCGCGTAGTGGCAAACTCTTGTCAATCCATCATTTGACGGAGCGCCGTTGTCAGCTCGTCTTTGCGGGCGCTAAATTACCAACCGCTTGATATTTCTGCCAATAATACACACAAGTGCATCAAAAAGAGAAGAGCACACTTAACGTTATAAAACTTTTGCTTCCAATATAACAAAAGCAAATTAATACTCGGGAGTTACCCCGGTAACCTAATTGCATCGCGACACTGCACACAGGAGCCAAAGTAACTGAATTTTGATGAAAAAAGGCAGAGATAATTTACAGCATTGAGAAATTGGTTGCCGTGGCGACGCGTTAATTACATCTCAAATTAACAATGCAAGTGTAGTGAAATTAAATATAAATCATATTTTCTGCATAAATTACAGGGGTTGATTAGTGCGGGCGCCAGGAGAGCGAGGTTGAGATTTCAAGGGCCTGTCACATTCCCCCTCCCCCACCTCCTCCCGCCTTCCTCCCTTCCTCTGTCGCCTCTCTTCATCTTGGCATCCTCCTCGTCTTCTTCGGTGCCATGGCCTTCTTTCGCAGCATTGCCATACTGAGACACAAGAACACCTATGCCCAATTTTAGTTTGAGTGCAGCAGATCAACTATACTGTACATGTGGAGTCCTCTCTCTCTCTCTCTCTCTCTCTCTCTCTCTCTCTCTCTCTCTCTCTCTCTCTCTCTCTCTCTCTCTCTCTCTCTCTCTTTCTTTCTCTCGCTATGTTTTCCCCCCATCTATCTGTCTGTCTCTCTCTTTGTTTCGGTTTCTCTCTGCCCCCCCCCTCTCTCTCTCTCTCTCGAATAGCAAACGAGTGGGCTATCCTGACCCCAAAGTAGCAAAATAGTCAGCCAAACACTGTACGAGATGTGACAAGAAAGAAATATTCTGACAAGGGTCACCCGTCTAGTTGGGCGGCACCCTGAACCAGTTGTCGGCCAATCGCAGGGCACACAGAGACATTCATCAGCACTCACACCAAGGGAGGATTCTATAAACCTGCCACACATGTTTTGTGGAATATGGTCGAAAACAGAAATACCCGGAGAAAACCCCTACACAGGCACCGAGAAAACATTCAACAACGGTCTTTGTTATGCAATATCAAATACAAGCCTTTTAAGCACTCTGTTTACACTTCCTCCTTCTTCACGTATAATTATTATTATTATTATCATCATCATCATCATCATCATCGTTATCATTAAAACTCCGAAAACACCCGCAAAATACTCAGGGTGTGAAGCATATCTGCCTAGTACCATGCGCATATACCTTGTGTGTGCATGGGAGTAGGCATATGCACACACACTTACAAGGTATGTGTGCATATGCGTTTGAGGAGTGCATCATCACATCAGTCATATTACACTTCTTGTCACAGCAATCGAGATTAGATACAGAACAATGATGAACGTCTCTTTGGAGCCACAAAATCCATCCACACAATGCATGTGGCTCATTCGACTCAAATCCACAGTATTCATTGTCATTTCAGTCCATATATCCACAGGCAACGTGGGCATAAAAGGCCTCCCTGCAGCCGATATACAAATAGGAGTGAAACTTAACTGGGTATTAAACTGTCTACGAGGACCGTGTCGGACTGGGAAACGGGAAACGAGACATTAAGCACAACAGGGTTAGAAAATCAGCATCTCTTCCAAGAGATTCCTCGTGTGGCCCAGCTTCCCTTTAAGCATCACAAACAAGCCTCGGGAGACAAGTCTACGAGGGAGGAGGAGAGGGCTACGGGCTGCTGTGCAGGGAGACCGAAGCGAGCACAAACACCGCAGCAACAGGAACCAACTTGAGTCCACTCAATTATTCATACACCAGATGGATACGTTTCCCTGCGATTTCACTCTAAATCGTCCGCCGATTCCGCTTGCTGGTACTTTCCTCCAGTCAAGTGATGGCGTGCGGAATGAAGATAGCTATCACTCCATCGAAAACGTTTCATGTCTGATTCATATAATCTGTGAAGAAGTGGAAGCCCCTTGACACTGTGATCTCACATTTTCTTCTATTCCGCCAGCACAATGAAGAGGAGCATGTTCCCTTTCCCCCGTCTTCTAAGACACGCAAACTGCTATGACCTTGTCTGAAGGCTGTTACACAAATGAGCGATTCCTGAGAGACGCATGTCATGTATAGAACGAGGTACACCGCAGCCACTTGATGTGCGACTAGCGAAAATCCAAAGGTGATAGCGTTTCAGAGGACAACTCCAATAAATGTACAGTACGTGCCATACTTCTTTGGAAGCCGTTCACAACCAGGGTGCTGCGGCACTCGAATGTGCATTTTCTTCATTTCACTCAAATTGCAGTACCCGCAGGATATTGAGTTTTAGGACTACATAAACATTCAACACAGCGTTAGAGACCTTAGATTCTCTTCTTTCATCAGAAAAAACTTCATTTCTAGCTGATTTGGTTCTGGAGATATTGTCAATGACAATCAGGCAGTTTCAGGCCAAATGTCCGATTTTCCCCCAAAAGCCAAGAAAATTCGCTTTTTCTGCAGAGAAGCAAAATCAAGCAGAAGGATGATATTTTTAACTTTGAGTGACACCTCAAAGACCTGGACAGTTGTTTACTTCAATGAAACAACAAAAGAATAAATATCTTTAATGACAAAACTACATGTATTTAGATGATTTACATCAGATTCAGAACAAGAAACATAGAACAAAAATAATCTATTTACAGATGTGCATTCTTTGGTGTAAAAGCGATGGCCAGTAGGTCATGCCTCTCAATTTTCAATTGCCGAGTAAAGTTGTGAATGTCAGCGAATGACTTAAAACGGGGGTTAGTTACCCTTACTGCATTCATATTTTTTGGTGTGTTATAAGATTGTTGTTGTCGTATAAAAGCAAGTCAAGAGGGTCACTTTGTTCAATCAAGATATGGAAGATGCGATAAAAGGTTCAGAAGAGCCTCACGCGTCTTACTCCAGAAGCCTTTTTCAACAGTTTTTCCTGTCATGCAGGAGGATCTTTTTGAATCGGCTCAAGCACGCAGTGAAGCTTAAATAGAAAACGGAAACACATCATACACAAATGTCAATCCCTTTTCCGTACTGTTCTGTCTTTTATTTTTTTCAAGCACCAACTGTCTTGATTCTTTTCTAAGAAAATACATTCCTCTACTACACAAGGAGGTTGGGACGACCTCAATCCCTTTGGGGCTCCACTTCCAAACTCATCCATTTGTGAAAGAAGATGACGACTTTTAAAGGACAAGATATCATTAAGAGAGTAAGTAGGCTTTCCAGTGGTCTTTTTGCACCCCCCCACACCCCCTATGGAAGTAATTCCGATGCATTTATACAGAACCGAAGTGCTTAATAGTGGGAGGGGCTGCGGGTTTAATGGTCCAATAATGTAATGGCAAAGCACAGTTGTCCTCCCAGGATAGTACAAAAAGAAAAAAATTAACACTGAGGCTGTGACCACTTTGATGATTTAAAAGGGCTGTTAAAAAGGTGATGAAAAAAAGATGTGCTGGGGTGTCCCGATCGCCAAATAGTTGGGGCCCGTGCCACATGGCAGTGGTAACACAGGTCCAATTCAGGCCGGGGACCTTAACTGTTCCCCTAACTTTGTGTCTACCTTCATCATACATGCCATATAATGACTGTAAAACACCAAATGAACAATAAAAAGAAAGGCACTTCAAGCGCCTTAATTAATTCCCCGAGATCTATAAGACGTAATGAAAGCTCCATCCGCCAGGATTCTGGTAAAACGCCCATTCAGTACTCACATGAATTCAGCAGGAAATCATAATTGTAGGTAAGCACAAGACAATTTCCAAAGGGGATATTTTTGTATGGACGACACTCCACATGCACAAACTATCTGCGTCCACAGAGCGAACGTTAACATTATGTGGAACGGCGAGCCACCAAACCACCTTCACATAACCCACACCCCCAAGTAACTCAATATTGAAATCAATGAGTTACTAAGTTTTTATCCGTTTCAATTGTTTTAAATGTCAGATAAGAAAGAATATGATTTTTTCTTACACTGTAGATATTTCAAGATTAATCAATTGCTTTCTATACTCAAAGGTTAAATGCTGGGCAATAGATAACAGATGGTGACAGGCTGCTGTTCTTTAATTAAGAATATGCGCTGGATGTATCAACAAATTGATAATGCCATTTGCCAAATCTTGCTATGTTTTTTTTAACCAGTGCTCAACTGGCGAGCATGTCGGACTCACAGTGCATCGGTCAGGGGTTTGATTCCTGCTTCGGCCTTCCTGTGTGGAGTTCGCATGTTCTCCATGTGCCTGCATAGGTTTTTTTCCGGCCACTTTGGATTCCTCCCACATACCAAAACTATGGTTGATTGAACACTTCAAATTGTTCCAATATGTGAGTGTGAGTGTGAATGGTTGTTTGTCTCTGCAATTGGCTGGCAACCAGTTGAGAATAATCAGGTTAAAAAATTACTGTATAGGATGGATTTTTTTCAAGATTATTTTTTTCCGAAAAACAAAGCTTAAACACTTAAAATATCCATCTATCCACTTTACGTGCCACTTTATCCTCATTCGGGTCCCGTGGGTGCTGGCGCCTATACCAGCCGTCGTCTGGCAATAGGCGGGACACACCCTGAATTGTTTGCCAGCCAATTGCAGGGCACACGGAGACAAACACACTCACACCTAGGGAAAATTTCGTGTTCAATCAGCCTGTTATGCATGTTTTTGAATGTGGGAGGAAACGGGAGGACCCGTAGAAAACCTATGCGGGCTTAGGGAGAACGTGCAAACTCCACATGGGGAGCCCGGACCGGGTCTTGAACTCACGACCCCCTGCACTGTGAAGCCGGGGCGCTAACCGCTCGCCGCCCTACTTAAAATATCATTTTGACTAATTTTCCAATTTTTCAAAAGCAGATATATACCGATGAAAATAAGCTTCAAATATCACCGATCAAAGTGTAACACTGAAACCGTCAATTATAAAATAAGTGCCATACCTTCAGCTCAGGACATTTTAAAATAAAATAAAAATCAGGGTGTCCACTTTCAAGTTAAAACAATGTTTTTGCCATTTTTCGAAATTCTTTTTTCTTTCACATTTCCATCTTACATGTTGGCTCAACATTCCTCATTCTAGATTGAGGAGCAAACAGATAAGCAGCAGGAATCCAGAAGTCAACCCAACCGAGTGTCAATTGAAAATCCTGCCGGCATATTACCGCAACCGGAAACTGTCACCTACGGGAAGGAACTCAAACACTCCTTTACCACGTGGGGATGTTCTCTAAATGTCATTTGGTCGACTGGATGAAAAGCGCCAGCTCTTCACAACAAGTTTAAATAAAGCCCACAGGATGATGCTGCTTCTCCCCAGGGAAGCAAAAGCTGATAGCTTTGAAATAGGAAAGGGGTGGTGGCGTATTTTCAGGAGGGGGGATGCCCAGCATGACAGATCCTGTATGGTTGACAGTTGACCTTGTTTTATCGAATGGCACCAAACTAGGAGATCAGTGGCCATGTTTTTGTTTGTTTTAAAAGAAAAGCACAGTCACAAAGCCCCATCAATGAGGAACAAAGTTCAAATGGTGAAGTGCAGATGATTATTGGTTGTCAGTGGTGAAATGCCAAAGGGAAAAAAATAAAAAATAAAAGACGGACTATAACATAAAAGCATATCACAGAAGCAAGCAAAATATGTTAGCGAAGGGCTACGGGCATGAATACAACCTGATTTAACACGATCCGAAATAGTGGTAAAGAAATTGCATGTTTACTCTAACATATTGTTGCATAGGCTGGTGCTGCTCATGTTCAGCGTGTGTGCACTCTAAGAATGTGATGTTATAATTAAAATCCTAAATGACGAGAACCAAATTGCATGTTCACTCACTCGGAACAAATTGTACGTGCTTTTGGCAAAATGTCAACGTGGCGCCGTCCACTCTATTTAAAAGACAGATTCCGCTTTGGTAGCACTTGTGGTTTTTGTCATGGAATATTTAGGAGAGCATCAAAAGTCAAAAATTGAGTTGTGCATGATTGAAAGAAGTAAATGCTGAGGGGGAAAAATATATTTCTGGTTATTTTGGAGAAGCCAACAAACCCTATGTTTGATTTAATTGGCCTCAAGACCATAGCAATTAAATGTACAGATATGTGCATTCCCCAGCCTTTGTGACATTGCAATTAAATGTTGGGAGAGGCCAGCGCCAATTGTCACAATGCGTTGAAATGACGCAGACAAATAAAAATGCAGTTAAAAGTCGACACAGCATGTGCCCTATGACGGACTGACACCCAGTACATGATGCAGTCTGCCTTACACCCAAAGTCAGCGGGGTGAGGCTCAAATTCAGTCCTTTAGCCCACCACACGCCGGGAGATGCAACACTACCCAGCCTGCTCCCAAGTAATTAAATAGACACTAATATTAATAAATGTGTATAATATAAATCTATATTATATAAATGTGTATGGCAACGCATTGTAAAGCAAAGCACATTTTTGAATGGTGCTGATATGAAGAAAACTCAAGTCCCATGGAAGAATTAAAAATGAGTAATGCTGATTTTTTTAAACAAACAACATGTGATATTCACCAACATGTTATCTTATGAAATGCAATACAATTACAATGATAAATAAACATAAAAATCTCGATTCATGCTGGCGTGAAAGGATGCCAGTGTAGGAGTTATGTGTTTCCTCTTCCAAGGACCAGTCAAGAGGTGAGCAGCAGCATTATGGACCAACCGGAGATGCTTAATGCAGGATTGTCTGATTCCAAAAGTAAAGCCCATTACAGTAATTGACGGGAAACAAGTTTTATTTAGGCTAGCTGGAAAGATAAAAGAAGCTGGATTGAACAATTTAAAATAACTGTCCAGTTTAAGACCCAAGTTAGAGACTGTTGTCTTAACTCATTCACTGCCATTCCCGAATATGCATTCCGATATGCTGTCATATTATTTGTTATTTAGTTTAGACGGCGCCGCGAGAGTGGCTGCTGCTGTGAAAAGTAAATTTCTCCACTGTGAGACTAATAAAGCAGGGAGAAAATATGACGCAGAGAGCAATTCCCGAATTCGTTCGGGTTTTTGTTTTGCTTGTTTGTCTTGCTGGGACTGCCGATAAAGCACTGGTCAGCCCTCTGGCCTGTTTTTCCCTTCTACAAGGGGTTAGCATTTCCCTTTTTTCCATGTTAGCACTTTGTTACAACCTTAGCTGTTGTTAAAGTGCTATATAAACCAATATGTATGTATTGCATTGTATTTTGGACAGCCACCGTCACTTCAAGCTCATATAACTCCAGACCCATGTAATTTAGGAATTAACTATTTTCTTCTGCTGAAGGAAGAGGGGTTAAGGTTTCTTGCGCTACATTGAATGTTTATGTAGTCCTAAAACTCAATATTGTGTGGGACCTGGAATTTGACTGGCAATGACAAAAATCCTGGCACTGGAGTGAACACATTTTTGCACATATGACAGTGAATGAGTGAAGATAAGAAATCAAGCCCACAGGATGGGAAATTATGTACACTGGGATCAAAAGCCATCACTTCTGTCTTATTTTCAATCGAACACCGCTCGAAGCTCACAAAAAGTTAAAGTGAAGAGAAAATGTGTTTTTTAAGCAACAGAAGTGAGGAAATGGACATTGATGTGATGGCAACGCATGGCTTCAATACATCATTACAATGGAAACAGTCGTCCAAATACAATCAAATCATACCTTACTGTAATTGGAGTAATTGGCATTGTCATCGGAGTGAAACGTGTCACATCGGGAGCAATTTAACACATATCATGATTCTATAGGATCATCGGCGCTGTATCGAGACGCGTACAGCATCAGTCGGCTGCAATGATAGAGAAGCACATCCTTAATTTGCACAAGACATCCTCACTACTGTCATCTTATCTTGAAACATTCAACACAATTCATCAAATTCGAAATGTCGCCCAACGTAAATCTTCGCAAGTCTCGCTGCATTGCGCTGCTAGGTGCAAATGCCAAAAGATGAACTCTTCAAAAGGTAATGGAATGAGAGGAACTTGACACTCCCATTAGGCCTCTACTGGAAAGTGCAGTATTTGATCTGGAGCTGGAAATGGTGGAGGAAAAAAAAAAGAACTGAAACTAGATCCCACATGACTTATTTTCTTCCAGGCTCTTGGCTTTAGGTGTCACTCAGACTTAATAAAGCTCTCCGATATTCATTTTATCGCAGAAAATAGACTGGGCAAAAATAAAATGAGCCGGTTTTGCCCTGATGGAGCAAAGTAATCATGAGGTGAAATGGACGCAACGCATTTTGTCCATAGTAATACTATCAAAATGAAAGCATATTCACTTCTGGACTTTTCCGAGAATCAATTCAAACTGAATATTGCCCTTTTCCACAGACTTTATTTCATCACGGATCCAACAAATACGGCACTTTAGCAGTAGTCTGTCACCTTGGGTGAGACCAACACAGTCTTTCTATCCTCTCCTGTTACAGTCTTCTCTAACCCGCTGAACCTCTGCAGCCAACCTATAACTCTTATTTTATTTCCGCACTTTATACATTAGAGGCACATTACGAACATCCCGCTAGATAGGATGAGTCCACTTTTACTTCCAGGTGTTACGTTGCAAGGTTAGGTCATTTAGATGGCTATGACCTTTGATGGTTCCATCTTCAATGAAAATGATCTGGTGATGTCCCCCAGTGACATGCACACGGATGTCCTTGTACCGTATATCCCGCATTGTGGCAATAAGGCTCCGCATCAGCCTTATTTTGGGCTTAGCTAAGGGCTCCCCCCAAAGCTAAGACTGAAAAAATGTATTTTCCAGACGATAAATGATATTTTCTGTCAGTTTGGCCAGGGGTGCGGCGAAAAATTCGGTAGCCTCTTAAGTGTGATTTTATTCACACATTATTATGTAATTTAACATATTATTCTCACATTAAATCGCAGGAGGGTGATCTAGGTCTGTGTTGATAAGTCAACAATGAGTCTGACGTTAGCGACGTAGCAGAAAAAGCGCCGCATCTTCTACGTCCGGATTTGGCAGTCTTGTTTACGAAACAGAGGATGAAAATGTTAGTAGATTTGGTGATTAGAAGTGACGTTGATGGTTTGGTAAATTTCTCACCTTGTTCTTTATGCTATTGTTATGCCAAGCATGTTCTCAGATGGATGTTTATACATCATGCAATGTTAGAATATCATGCACGTGTTTAGCCTGTTACTCTAGATTGAATTGTATTATTTTTCAAATTGCCTTTCAAGATAGCATGTCATTTCTCGGGACCGGAAATAAATTTCCCCCAAAAATGCGATTTATACTCCAGTAAGATGTATGTTTTTTATTTTTAATTCTTGACTTTATCGCTGGTGCGACCTATGACCATTTATAATCCGGAAAATATGTTATGTGGACTTGGGTGCAGGAATTTAAAAGTGGGTCTTAAAAGGGAAAAGGAAGATTCTCTTTTTTTCCACAGCATTTGTTCCACTGTTGATGTTCATCAAGGCAGATAGTTTGCTTTTAAAGATGTAATTAGATCAAATAAAGTCAAACCATAAAAAACAGTAAACTCATTATTCTGAAGAAGACAGATGTTAAATTATGTATGCCCATTAGCGCGAAGACTTTCTGCAGATTTATCATGCACGTAAATCATGAGCAAAATATGTCCTTGTTGGGACAAAATGCTACATCTGTTATGCACATCTTTTACTCCTGATTGTAAGAGGACAAGCGCGACAATCTAGGAGTGGAGATATCATTGGATATTTCATCACTTTGCTGCTGTGAAATGTAAATTTCTCCACTGTGAGACTAATAAAGGCATATCCAATCCAATCCAATCCAATCCAATCCAATCCAATCCAATAAGAGAATCCCGCCATTTGCGGTCTGGGCAATTGTGAAGTAACAAAAATAATACATTTTAGTAAAAAGTTTAAAGCAGTCAAATAGAAACAAGTGTCGTCAGGATCATGGACAAGGTGGTGCTGGTGGCCAAGGTCAGACAACCAGCCGCCCGGACGGTAGCGTCTCCAGTTGCCATCGCATTGGCATGCTCCGGAACAGACAAGGCCGCTCACACAACAGATGGAACTAATGATGCGCAACAAAAGAAATCATCTCACCATAGTCCTCCAGGAAGCCACAAAAAAAGAAGTTCCCAAGTTTGAATGATGTAATCGCAGTAACTATTATGCGTGCCATTTTTTCCCCTAACACACCAGGAAATACATGCAAAGTTTTTCAAAGACACAGACGTCGAATAAAATGAATTGTCATTTTTGGTTCACCACACTATCACTTATAATACAGAAAATAATGATGCCATCTTGAATAAATAATTAAGTAAATCAATACAGTAAAGTCTCGTTATATCGATATTCTCGGGAGTCCGAAAAAATATCGATATAACCGGGACTATCGATATATCCGACCCTGCGCGCACGTAATTTTCTCCTTGCGTTCATAGAAATAGTATCGTAATATGCGGTACTATCGATATAACCGATATCGATATAACGAGACTTTACTGTATGTGCATACATGGATGGACAGATGGATGGATGGATGTTCTCCCCAGGCCCACGTGGGTTTTCTCCGGGTCCTCCGGTCTCCTCCCGCATTCCAAAAAGATGCATGGCTGCCTGATTGAACACTCCAAATTGTTCCGAGGTGTGACTGTGATTGCAGATGATTGTTTGTCTCTGTGTGCCCTGCAAATGACTGGCAACATATTCAGGGTGTGCCCCGCCGAGTGCCCGAAGCACCCCCCATGTTCTAAATGAGGATAAAAGGTCTGAAAAATGGATGGATGGAAGTATGGACACACAACTTGAACGTGATCCAAATCCTAGAATGGAAAAGGGCAGTTGGATAACAAGAACGAGACAACAAGAAGATTTCCGGAGTGGAATAAAAAGAACTTAAACATGAACTTGAGAAATATATATTGAAATATATTTTATTGTTTGTCGCATGCAGCTCACGTTTGAAAGTAAAGCCTAAAGTCAGCTGAAATAAAAAATGGCATATTCGCCGGTGCTTATTACGTACACCGCCATCCTTTGGGTTGGCTTGTGTAAGAGTTGTAAGCAAACTGCTGGGTCCTGAACTGACAAAAACACAAATCAAATTTGATCAGAGCACATTTGCATATCCTCAGGGATAGGATTAGATTTAGAGGTCATCTCTTATGAGCCAGTCCTCTGCAGAGAGCAATGTAATGCTTCTTTGTCAAGCGCATTCAATCCAAAGTAGTCTGTTTTTCAAGTCCGACAGTCAGCGAGATGAAGAGCGACGCTTCCGTGAACGGAGAAGAGAGCCAAACACCCCGGGATGGGATTGAACCAGGGTGGAGCCTCATCCCATAGCCACCATCCACCGATGAAGAGGATGCCTGGGAGAAGTCCTCTTTCGACACTGACAGCAGCAGCGCAAGGCCTGTATTAAAGTCAGGTTAGCCAAGATAACCCTATCAGCATGATCCCCGGGGGCGCCGCACGCAGGCCTTACTGGCGAGCAAAGCTACACTTCCTTGACTCCTTGGCACATTAGCTCTTAGATTACAATGACCTTCATTATATCAGCTACCCTTATTACAACACGTGGAAGGCGTCTTTCCCTTGGGTGGAGCCCAGGAGGGAGGGATGGGGTGGTTGGGAGAGGTGAGGGTGCGTCGAGGAAAGCAGCGAGGAAACACTAGAGTGCATTGAGCGGAGAATACCACACCTCAAAGTTGAAGTGGAATACTTTACACCTGTCAAACAAAGTGTTTGAAAATTATGTGCTTTGAAGTGGTTTGTGGAGACACATCCACCTTTTGAAAAAACTCTCAAATTTCAAGACCGGATGTTAATCTGGAGATTTATAGTAACTGAATTTCATTGGAGAAGAACAAAACGTTCGCAGCACCAATGTTTGTTCATGGTGTCTCTCAATATAAAACACTAAGTATGAAAGTTTCATAATTGGACTCATTCAGAACTGCAATGCCAATCAAAGAGGAAAAAGATATCTAATATTATATGTTTCGGGAAATACATGTCTGTATTTGTCTGTATATGTCCAAAACAGTCTGTAAAAAAAAGGAAAATGTACCTCTCTACTCCCCAAACCAAAAAAAAGAGACATACCGTGGTACCTCAACTTAGAAAATTAATTGGTTCTGAAAGAACCATGGCCAGTTTATGAATTTTCTTTGAAAATGTCCAAGGCAAATATCAACATAGTGAGAGATTACCCGACTGGTCAACACTTTTTTTCTGGGTGATTCACATTTACGTAAAACTATCGGAACGCTTCATGGCCAGCTGAGTCCAATGAGGGTACGCTGCATAGACACATATCTACAGTATCTCTTCGTAGAATATGGTAGATGTCAATGGGATGCCAGAACCAGACACATTCAAATTATATGTACAATCGATGAAACAAAATAGGACAATATCAGTGTTGCCAATGACAGTATTAATAAATAAAGGAAAGAAAACTGTAACTTCATTAGAGATTTATAATGAGCACCAGAGCCAAGAACAAGTCCCACAGCAAAGCAAACAGGCACCTGCTGAATGCTCTCTGTTCATGGGTTTTCATACCTTAATTAATCTTGGCCTTAGGGTATCATGACTGGTGTATGCCGGTTCTGTGCATGTTGGAGACAATTATGTTGTTCCACAAAACATAGGTGCAAGTTCAAACCATAACAGAGCAACCCCTACTTCACATAAGAGGCCATGTTTTAGATTTGGTGAAAGAAATAGCCATGACTTATAAAATTGTTCTTCGTGGAATACTTTTATTTACAAACCACTCAATAAGAGAATCTAGCCAACTACAGTAACCTTAATTTAGCTGAAAAATACAAATATCCTTTTCTGTCTGTCTATGCCAGCAATGTATAGTGACATGAGCAGTAAACTGCTCTTTCGTCGAATGGTAGAAGAAAAGATAAACCTCTGTATCCACCTGTTGGCATTCAGAAGTCATGAAATGACGGTACATGCTAAATATGTGAGTAGATGTTTTTTTGGCAATAAAATTATGCCTGACATGGCAGTTTGAATCACAATATTCCTAAAAATAAATCAAGCAATAAATAAATAAATAAGTAAATAAATATTATATCATATCAAGAACACTGCTTTTGATGTGCTTTGGCAATAGACAAAAATGTGTTTTTTTTTCATTTAAACAGAAGAAATAATTGAAGCCATGAAGCTTAAAAATGATTAAAAAAACAATTAGTTTGTTCATTGAATAGTCTCATTCATTAAATTGTACTACTCTGCTGTTCAAACTCAAAAGGGGTGGAAAAAAAGAGAAATTCCCATTATTGGTAATTACAAGTTTTAAATACCGATGATAATGTAAGAGAGTCTTCATCAAACAAAGTAATTAATGTTGCTTAATACATTTTCAATTAAGTCCCGATCATAATGCCTTAATTATTAAAAGTTGATACGATTCACGGTGTTGCTCACTCTGCTTGAGCTGTTGGTGTGGGCAAGATAGTAATGCAGCAAAAAAAGTCTGATTTACTAGCAAAGGTTTTTTTTTTAAAAAAAACTTTAGTTCAATGTTTTTTCAATCAGTTTTAAGGGTCATAGGTCAACAAAATAACCCAGAGGTACAAAGATATCGTGTTCATTTTTGAGTAGACTTCCCCTTTAAGACATTACAAAGGCATCGGATTTGGTCTCGACAGGTCTGCAAAATAGGGTGACTGCCACTTGGACTCGGGTTCCAAAATCATGTGATTGAAACATCCCGAAGTAAACTTTAAAATGTCCACACAAATGGAAAGAAATCTGTGACCAGCAACTGCTCTCTCCCTTTCCCAAAATTGCACTTTTGTCTTGATTCGTCAAAATATTAAACATCGTTGTAAAATCATATTTGAAAAACAGAGATGAGAAAAGAGAGACAGCAATAAAAACTCCAGACAACATACAAACTATGCAGGCTTCCAAATGTTGCTCTGAACCTGAAAATCCTTGAAATGCACCTGCTGTTTTTCATATTTTCTGAAACCGTTGCTATGGGACATCACCGAGGGTAGAAATACGATGGATTCATCTCAGATGTCTCACCAGGCTGCTCTCTAATCTAAACATCTGAGGTAAACAGAAGTCCAGGTGAGGCAACAGGACTGTCTGAAACGGCGCGCCAATGCGGATTTCTTTAACACCCGTGAGGCTACTACATCTGACTTGCGTAACACATGTTGTTAAATATTTGTTTTCTTGCCTTCCATCCTTGGAAAATCTGTTTTGCAGGGAGTGCAGTGTTAACGCTGACTGTGTGAGATTGGGTGACTCCACTCGTGGGCGGATTGGGAGAATGATTCAAAGGCCTCCTCAATTGGTGCAATATACTTTTGAACACTGGTCCTTAACCCGAGATGGTCCTTAACCCGAGATAGACACATTAAATTCAACATATCAATTAGTTATGACACGCCCACTTGGCAATCAATGGCTGCAGATGATCACATGACATTGTTTAGCCAATCAGTGGTGTGGGAAATGGAGTTTGCTTCGTTGTCTCAGTGTGACGGGCGTGATAGCACCTAGCATAAAAAAAAAGTATAATTGTATTTAGTGTGCCTGTTTTTAATAAATGCGTTTTCTGTATCTTAATCTGTAAAAAACATACATTTATTTTTCACTCATGAAACTGTCGGTGAATGTCCATATCATTCAATGCCATTGCCAAATTTATTCGGGAATTGAAAATATGACGTGGAACGCCATCCCAAAGTTATATGGGTTTTGTTTTTTCATGATTGGGTAGCACTTTGTTTTTGAATTGACTTTTTTATTCTGATGAAAGAAGAGAGTTGACGGTTTCTACCGCTGCATTGAACGTTTATGTAGTCCTACAATTCAATATTCTGCGGGTCTTGGAATTATTGGACAATGACAAAAACCCTGGCACTGGAGTGGACACATTTTTGCACGTCTGGCAGTGAATGAGTTAATTGATTGGGTTTGATACCTTGAACAAGGTTAAGAACCACTGCTTGAGAGCAAATATGTAAAAGTATAGGCCAGGGGGACAATTCCAGCCTTTTTGCCACCAACGCCAACACTCAATGCGTTCTTAAAAAATACATGCCGTGTGTGTGTGTGTGTGTGTGTGTGTGTGTGTGTGTGTGTGTGTGTGTGTGTGTGTGTGTGTGTGTGTGTGTGTGTGTGTGTGTGTAGAAAAAGGTTTTTTTATGTATCAAGTTTTTCACTTGATTCAAAAAGTTATAAATAAGGTGATGCTGTGCGTGTGTATGCGTGTGTGTGTGTGTGTGTGTGTGTGTGTGTGTGTGTGTGTGTGTGTGTGTGTGTGTGTGTGTGTGTGTGTGTGTGTGTGTGTGTGTGTGTGTGTGTGTGTGTGTGTCACTGCCAAAGAATGCTGCTAACATTGTTTCAGTGTTTCGCCTCAGAGAGCAAGTGAGGTTTAAAACATTACATTCATTGCTTTTCAGATATGGCTTATTTTGTCAAAGAAAAGAACATCTTGATCATTACGTAAAAAAAAAACAGGTTTTGATATGTTATGGCATGACTGTTTTTCAATACATTTTTCACACATGACCTCACAGCTTGCCAAAGAATGTACACACCCTGGGAACAGGCACTTGAATCAAAAACTCTAACAAAAAAAGCAAAAAGCTGAGTATTTCACAAGTGAATGAGGCATGTTCTCTCAAGGTATTTTTCCATGACACCACTGTCACACGCAATGCACAAAAACACAACTATACTGTCAAAATGAATCCAAATGTGAATTACCTTATCTTGAAATTGGACCCGCCAAAAATCAATACAAATAATCACGGCATCAGTATAGATTGACTTAAACAACAGGATATCATTTTGAAACAATCGGTTTGAATGTTTGCGATGAATGAAACAGAAAGGAAAGGACGGTGATTCACACGATTTTTGAAGGGGGGCGGCTGTGGGGCATACAGTTTCTCAAGATATTTCTCAGCTATTTTTATAATGTGATTTTTTTCCAAAAAGCATACTTAGTAAAACACACAGTCAGGCAGTAAACACAATCTGGAGCCAAGTGACTCGCCAAAGCCTTGTCAGAACATGCGAACAAGTGAAGGTTTTGAAAAAAAAAGTGCATATTTTGATTCTCGTGATAAAAACAGCCATCAAAAGCAACTGAAACATGTTAACTGTTGAGTGACTGAGTGACTTGCGAGGCTGTCTCTGCCAACGATAACCCGGCATATATATATATATATATATATATATATATATATATATATATATATACACACACACACACACACAGGTAACATCCGAGTTCTGACCGGGTTCCGTTCCGACAAAACGGTCGTAAGTCAGATGGTCGTAAATCAAAAAGCATTAAA
>NC_142734.1:31550195-31562695 GCF_051943395.1 Hippocampus bargibanti
ATGATTGAAGCTTCTCAGTTGTGCATACCGACGCCTTGACTCAAGGATATTGTGTTATTTACACACGTAGGTGCATGAACACACACACACATGCATTGGGTTATGTGTGCTTTTTGGGGATGTTCAACTCTCATGAATTCTAATTCTGAAAGTCTGATTTAGCATAAAAAAGATTGCTTTCCAGTGAGATTTTCCTGCCTATACAACAACATGAATTAATTTGCACAAGTTCATAACATCGAAACATTACCCTACAAAAAACACAATCAAAGATGCTTAAGTTATAGTTTCACACAGTCTATTGTGTGAAACCCGAGTTCCAGGTTGGGGACAATTAAAGAATTTGGGAAATTTTGGGCCTCTATGAAAATCTAACTGTCCTAAATTTTACACCTCATTTTTTATGGAATATTTGAGGACAGGTGTAACTTGAGGTTAGACCGGTTGCGTGTCACGAATAAACTGTTCTGTCTTGCATGCATCCAGCAAACACACACACACTCACGCGCACACACGCGCACACACGCATACACACACACACGCGCACACACACATATGTATGTTTCATATGTATGATATCCTTTTTGAAAATTCAAAAAAAGCTATTTAAAAAGACAATGTTTCATTTTATTTATTGTATGTTGATTGAGTTATCGATATATTTTTTTGTGATTTCCATCAGCAACATTACTTTTTACACACTATTATTTGTGTGTTACTGACTGTGGTTTGTGTGTGTGTATGTGTTTCAGCAGTTGGAGCAGTTGCTGAATTTGTCAGGCACGAGGATGCAAGCTTATGCTGTTCACATAAAAAAAAGAGATTGCCCGGCAATATTATTACGCTAACAATGAAGAAAAAAAAAGCAAAGTTCGATGCATGAAAACATTGTATGTGTCGGTTGTTGGATGTAAAAAGAAAACACTGCCCCCCTCCTTCAAACCCCTTCAAAACGATTGTTGACAGGGCGCAGGGTGCAGTCAGGTGATTTAACTGGTTGCCACGTCTTGCATTTTGCTCTGCCACTAACGTTTGTGTGACCATATATATATATATATTTTTTTTTTCATCCACAGGGATGAGGGATGGAGAGTATGGGGGGATAATGTGTCCTTTCAGGTAGATGTCTGGGACCAGAATACTCCCCCAACCTTGCACATGCATATGGTCATGCTTCTGTGCAAATAAAGTATAGGGGACCTTTGGAACTCAAACATTGTATGGTCAAAAAACTCAGAGTCTTTGGCTTTTGCATTTGTTTGTGTACCCATCCAGAATTGAATGAGTTGGGATATGAGGAAAGGGGTTATGAAAATGACAGACTGGCTAACTCACCCACTAACTAACAACTAACTACCTAACTGACTAACCAACTAACGAACAAACGACTTTTCTCAATGTGGGAGAACATGAAAACTCCATACAGGAAAGCACAACCCAGCACCTCTGCACCGAAAGGCCAATACGCTAATGAGTCACTCACCCGGGCCGCACTGAAAAAAGGACAACTTAAAATGACATATGTTTGATGGTTTTAGCTAGCCAGTTGCTATTTATAAATAAATAAATAAATAAATAAATAAATAAATAACTGGCTAGATAACAAATTTACCAACTGGTTAACCAATTAGCTACTTAATTAACACACCACTGACTAACTAACTGACCAACTAGCAAACTAACTCTGTAACAAACTAACCAACTTGCTAAACAACTAGCTACTGCATTAACAAACCAACTGACTACTAAATTTTTAACCGACTAACCAACCGGCTAACGATAGAACCAACCAACTGACTAACTAAAGCAACCGAGTAACACACTAAGAAGTGATTAACCAACTAACCCACCAATTAACAAAGTAATCAATGAACTAAATAAGTACATTTGACTCAAAACTAATCCCATTTGATATTTGTTAGGATACCTAACATTGTACAGTAGTGTATTTGGCCTTTGGTTACGTTAATTGGCAAGTATACTAACCAACTACCGAACTAACTAACAAGCCTAAATAATAGGACATTGCAATCACTAACTTGTTTACTTATACTGATGTAACTCTCTAACTAAGTAACTACATTCTATTACCAATAATCACAATAATGAAAACGGGTACTGATTTATTTAACTCACTGACCATCGCAGTAATTAATTGACAAACTTCACAAACTAGAAATGTAGTGAGTTAGAGGAGCAACTAACCTATTCTCACAATTTGTTTACTATATGCACTCTACTCATAACACAGCCTGTCCCATAGGTGGCAGCCTCTGGGTTGAAAATTAAAAGAAAACATTGGTCTGGCGGTACAGTTATATAATCAAGTGTGCAAGAGTCTTTGATTCCCCTCAGTGGCCTGCTGTGAGAAAAAGGAAGCGGCCCGAACGAATTCAGCAAGCTTGTAAAACACTGCAGAAAGGCAACAGTCAAAAGACAAGCGCCGCGGCAAGTCTCTGTTGTCACTTAAGAATGGCAAAGCAGCTCTCTAAAAGTCAATGTGTTGTCATCTCGTCCAAATGTCACGTCTACAAACCTCTGGGAAAAAAAGTTCGACCACCAACACTCAGTCGTAGCAGTTTCAACTGTTTCTTACTGTTTGGTGTACAGGTCTTTGTCGATAAAAAGTCATTTCCTCATTTTCGATGTGCGATACATATATTTTTTTTGAAGAGATCTCTCAAAATGTGTGTGTGTGGGGGTGGAGTGGGTGTGGGGGGGGGTAATCTGCCATTTTTGCTGTGCCTAACTCGAAGCAGATTTCAAATACAAACTCTCCCACTGATAACGCTCTCCCTGTTAGGGTTCAGCGACTATTGACAGAGTGTACGAAGGCACTTTGTGAAGTGGATGTCAGTTTGCGCGCAACCTTGAATCAGATTTGTGAGAATGGTACAAAACATCTTTTGTGATGACTTTCTGCCAGTAGTCTGACACACTGCAGAGCCATCAGAGGGAATATGCAATCAGATGAAAGAGAGAAGACACACAGAAGGTTTTTATTGCTCGCATGACTAAAATCACATTTAGGCTTCAGTGCAAGAAGCATCAACAGCTGCGGAGGAAGCCTTGGCTTGGAACGACTTTGCCGAGATAAAATGAATTTACTGATATTCAAAACGAAAAGATTGCAAATGCTGATTTTTATGGACAGGTGGATGCATGGATGGAGGTGGATGGATGAATATCGATGTGTGGATGTGTGAAGGGATGGATGGATGGATGGGTGGATTGGGTGAGTGGGTGGATGGATGGATTCATATTAGGCCACCAAACAAAATAAATGCAATTTTTTGCTTTTGCCACATTGGATCACCAGTGAATAATTTTACTGTAATTCCTCGTCCCCCCCCCCCCCGCCACGCACTCTTGATAAACAGTCCACTAAATTTATTGATACACTTTAAAGGAGCATATCAATCAAATCGATCCACTTTTCAGAAGAATAAATTGAAACGTATATCCCAATGGTGCAAGATGCCAAGAAAAAGTGTTCTCAGACAAGAAAAAAAGACAAGAAAAAGTGTTCTCTTTCATACCATCTCTATGAAAATTGACTTGGATGGCAGAAAGAAAAGTCTTCCAAGTACACTGCTTGTGATTTACTCTTTGTGCCTTTGACGGGTGGTATTGGCCAGATCACTTTACGAGATGAATGTTTCTTTTGGAAATGTCAGTTAGGTGCTCTCCACATTCGCAGAAATGTGTGTGAAACTGTGCACTTGCAAATAAACGTGCGGGCCTGTGCACAAGTGCAGAAAATAGTGTGGCCGTTGGGTAAAACCGAAATACGAAACAGATAGTCTTGAACCGCGATGGTTAGTTTCTGGAAAACACATTGTCGGAGTGGCCATAAATCCTCTTACATAATCGTTATGTGCAGTCTGATATTTTGTTCGTAACCTCATGGTGAAGGTGTTTGCGTTTTGCATTGATTTAAAACAGGATTTTTTTCATTTTTCCCCGTTTTCTGCCAAATAATCACTCTTATGGTTGATCTTAGCTGTCAGTGGTGGTTCGAAAAACCGGCTGTTTGATGCTTTTCCACACACATCAACATGGGGATGAAAACAGGCAAACATATTGTATATTCTGCCATGCATAAACACAACCACGTGAGAATGACTGAGAAAGCACGCACGCGCATACAGACACACACAGACGAACACAAATACAGTGTGTCTTTCATTCAGTGCTGGATTTGGAGCATGTGGTAACGTTTAAAGTCTTGTCTTCAAAATAAAGCTGAGGATCAAGCTGTGTGTGTTGGAGTAGAGCGAGAGGGAGAGAGAGAGAGAGAGATCTTACCTCTCCTCTCTTGGAAGTCCACCCCCTTGAGTCTCCGTGGATGTCAGTGCATTCCTGCGTGACAGAGAAACGCAGACATCCCAAAAGAAGTTCTGTTTTATAACACATAAAACTCCCACTCTGTGTCGCAACATTTAAACACTCCGCTCACATGGCAAATTACCCTTTGTGTTGGATTAGATCAGGGGCGTCAAACTCATTTCTGTCGCGGGCCTGATTTTAGTTAGCGGTTTCCTTGGGGGGCCGTTAGCACTGAAACCATATGAAAAAGTCAAGAGTAACGGTTTATTCAGATACTGTATAAGTGACTGAGATGTGGGGGTTGGTAATAAGAAAATACTGATTGTACCACGAGTATTTGTCACAAATGAGAATTAGAAATTTTAGTTGAGATATTTGCTATTATCATGAATGCTAGTGGCTCGGTAGTCGAGTGGTTAGCACACTGACTTCACAGTACAGAGGTCGTGAGTTCAAGTCCCCGCCTCCCTGTGTGGAGTTTGCATGCTCTCGCGTGGGTTTTCTCCAGATCCCCTGGTTTCCTCCCACGTTCCAAAAACATACATGGCAGGTTATTTGAACACTCTAAATTGACCCTAGTTGTGAGTGTGAGCGTGAATGGTTGTTTGTCTCTGTGTACCTTGCGATTGGCTGCCAACCAATTCAGGGTGTCTCCCGTCTAGTGCCTGAAGACAGCTGGGATAGACTCCAGCACCCCCCACGACCCTAATAAGGATTAAGAGGTCTGGAAAAAGGATGGATGGATAAGGAATTCTGACATCTTTGATTGTCTTTTGGGGGCCATATACAATGATGTCGCGGACCAGATATGGCTCCCTGGGCTTTGAGTTTGACACATTAGATGCTTAACCAAAAATGTCCTGTTAGCTCATATTTACAAAAATAAAGACCGGAAAGGCAATTTTGGCCATCAAGTGTTACCAGATTTCTCCTCAAAACAGTACACTCCATCAAAAAAAATGCATTTGCCTTTTCCCCCCAGAAAAAAAAAATGTTAGAAATCCTGGAAAACAAAGACTGGCAAATCTATATATTAAAACACATAAAAACAACATGGTAACAGGATATGGTCACATTACATCACTTCTGACATTAGTAATGACAAGATAGTTGAGTATTATATACAGTAGTCTTGTGTGATGTCTGATTCATGATTTGCAGTACACTGATTTTCTCCAAAAAGGAATTATTACTTTGAGTAACGCCGCTGTGTCTTTTCCAGAGTCTGAAATTCAATTTGTCGAACTGCTGGAGTGCAAGAAGAAATGATGAAACTCAGCCAAACTCTTTTCATGTTTCACATGTTGTTGTTTTTTTTTGCCCAGAAATGCAAGTTAACTTGTGTCGATTTACATTCATAGCGTTTGGCATCAAATTAAATTGCCTGTGGGGGAGCTTTTAAGTATAAAGTCGGACACAAATTAACACTGAAGGAATATGTTCTACTGTCAGGATCACTGCATTGACTAAAAATAACTATATTGTAGCTCTCCGAGGAACAGCAATTATGGCAATCAACAATCTCCTGTCTCCATTTTTGTGAACAGTTTTCACCCACCTTTCATTGGGACAACCCAATAGAGCAGGTGTGTCAAACTCATTTTTTGCCTCGGCCCACATTGTGGTTACGGTTTTCTCTTGGGGGCCGGTATGAATTTGGGGAAGTCATTAGAATGTTTAATCCCCTCCACATATTACATACATAGTGAAGATGGTCATCTCTTGTCCATTTCAAATTGATGAATAAAGGTTTTCTGATTCTGATTCTGAACAACATAACATACAGAACGCACAACAAATTAAGTAATAACTACTTTTCAAATCTAATCTCAGGAATAATGACTGTTAATGTGGTTTACATGGGACAATTTGAAATTTTGGTTCAAACTTTAGCAAGCATCATGGAATTTCACAAGTTTAATTTGCTTTCGCTAGCCGAATAAAATGATGTGGCGCGCCAGATTAGGCCCTCGGGCCTTGACTTTGACACCATACAGCCATTTACATGTAATATCGGATAGGCATCAGGTAGTGTGTTGACTATTTTAAAATGGCGTGGTCAGCACTGTTACCAATGGAAGCTGAAAGAATATTTTTGTATTGCGTGCATGAAATGAATCGTGAGCAAGAACCGTTGCTGGCCAACTGCATTGATTTGAAGCATTTCATATTGAAGTGTTTTATAATGAGGTGTGGATTGCCGCTCCCCAGCAGGACACTGCACATTGTGATTTTTTTTGGCATCATGGGCAATCACAACAAAATAATGGCAGTTCAGTCCAAGAAAAAGTTGGTTCGCTGGTAGAAAATACCGTTGGGTCTTTTTGGAGGCAATTGAACTGGTCGTCGCTTAGGTTTCCACACCTACAAAGTGAAATAGTTATACTATGAAAACAATCTTCATGACAAACGACGATATGAATAAGGTCTGACAAAATCCCAATGTGCTTTTCATCATGAATGCGGTGGACAAGCAAGGCATTTCATTGTGTTTCCTTCTAAAATCCGCTCTGAAGCTCAGGAATATTATTTCCAGCTCGTGCTACTCAATTGCTTTCCAAGCCCTCTAAGTGTTTTTTTTTTTCATCACAGCTCATTATGACTACCGCGGAGGCCATTTCACTGAAAAAAATAAATTTATGCTGGGACAAACGACTCTGATGCATTGAGCTAAAGCACAGGTGTCAAAGTCAAGGCCGGGGGCCAAATCTGGCCCGCCACATCATTTTATTTGGCCCACGAAAGCAAAACAAACTTCTGAAATTCTATGATGCATGCTAAAATCTGGACCAAAATTTCAATTTGTCCCATGTAAACCACAATAACAGTCATTATTCTTGACTTCAGATTTGAAAACTAGTTATTCATTAATTTGTTGCGGGCAATAGATGTAATATATGGAAGGGATTAAACATTCAAATGGTTTCCCCAAATTCATAACGGCCCTCTAGAGGAGTAGTAAATACTATGTGGCTGTCATGATCTGGTTGGCGACCAATGAGTGGCGCTGTTGGTCCCGCCTGCACCTGCCCAGGTGCTGGTCGTTCCGATCAGTGACAGACTGCCACGTTCGGATTGGCGATCAATGGGTAGCGCTGTCAGCCCTGCCTGCAGCCTCGCAGGTGCTGGTCGTTCCAATCAGTGGCAGTCAAAAGGACTCCCGGCACGACCATTCGGCGTCGGGTCATTGTATGCTATTGTATGCAATTGTATGCATTGTGCATTGTGTATGCATTGCATGCTGTGCATGTGTTTGTTTATGGGAGATGTTCCCTGAAAACATTCACAACACGTTTGACTTGCCAGGTTGGATCGGCCACCCAGGCAAACACAGAACCATGTGGTGCTTGGTTAACAGCTCCGCCCCTCTCTTTATCCGATTGGCCAAATCATGACCCCGCAAGTCTGACGACGCAACCACAAAGCCTATCATGGAACTACATTCCTCGCCGCCAAGTGTTCATATGTACACACGCCTTTGTTTTTGAACAGGGTTTTCACAGTGGCACATCATCACCAATCTGCAATATTACCCTTTGTCGTTTAGTTTATTAAGTTGTTGTGAGTCTACAGTAGCCCTGTCACTAAAAGTGGACTGCAACAGGGACAAGAACGCAGTTTTTTGTGTACTCAAACATTCACAAAATGTCCCATTGGCTTGAATTTTGAATAAGTTGTGGTATGTAATATTTCTCAGTGATTCATCCATCCTTTGTCAGATATGTTTATACTCAAAAGGGTCTTGGTGAAGCCGAACCCAGCTGTCATTGGCAGTGAGCAGGGGACATGCAGGACCAGTTGCCAACCAATCACAAGGCACACATACACGAACAAACTTCACTTTTCCCATAGTTATACCAATGTACAATTTAGATGGATCAACTCACCAACAATGAAAGATTTTGGAATGTGGAAGGAAATCGGAGTACCCGGAGAAAACTCACGCAAGGAGAACATGCATACTCCACACAGGAAGGCAGAAGCCTGGAATCGAATCCGTGACCTGTGGCGGCAGACACGCTAACCAGTCAATAACTATATAAAAAAACATTATTTATTATTTATGTATTATTATTTTTTTTAACCATTTTTTTATTTTGCTGAAACATTGGCAGAGTATCAGCAAACGTGATGGCTTGATGTATGGCTAGATTGTGCATTTATCAACTTAAAGTGCATCATGGTGAAGACACACATGATGAATGTTGATATGACAATGCAGTAAGACAATCAAAACCTTGTTCTCAGCCTAATGGCAGCTTCGGTTTGCTCAAATCTTGCCGTTTATAGTCATTTTATGAAACCGCCCATTAGTTTGGAGACAACGCCGACAGTTGTCTTGCCTCCAAGACACTTTTGTAACTTGTGAACTATGGGTAACTTTCACAACTTGGCTTTGTGCTTACGCTGGTATAAAAATGCAGCGGTTGTTTTAACATTACAATGGCTTGACAGAGTTCTGCTGTGGTCCCAGACCTCCCTGGAAGACTTTCACCGCAAGATGCCTTCAGCAGCAAGCCAGGGCAGTTGGAGATGCTCAGGACAAGAGAAAATATACAAGTCAACATTTACTTTTTTCTTTTTAATAAAAACACGAAAATGTACAATTATTTACACTATGTATTTGTGATTTTTTTGCACTTTCACAGGCATATAAACATAGAAAATTATGCACAATCACACATTCACACGCAAACACACGCACACACACGAACACACGCACACACACACACACACACACACACACACACACACACACACACACACACACACACACACACACACACACACACACGCACACGGACAAAGTCGGAAAGAAGTAAACAGACAAGAAGTAAAACGTTTGTTTGAGAAGAGCCTCAATAATCATCTTGTCTCAAATTGGAACCACGTGTTGTTTCAAAGAATGATGATGGGACGGATAAAGAGTAAAATGTTTGTTTGATTTGAAGTAATGTTGCTTCATTTCTCGTTTGGGATGAATAAAAGAGAAATTTGAAGAGATTATTTTTCGTCTCTTGAGGACAAAGGGGCTAAAGTCAAGGCCCGGGGGCCAAATATGGCCTGCCGCATCATTTTATTCGGCCCGCAAAAGCAAATAAGACTTGTGAAATTCCATGATGCTTGCTCAAGTCTGAACGAAAATTTCAAATTGTCGAATGTAAACCACAATAACCGTTATTATTCTTGACTTCAAATTTGAAAACTAGTTACTCCTTCGTTGTACTAAATTCATCCTGTCTACTTGATAACTAATGTTAAGCAGATTCCTTACTTACAGACAGTGTATTGTAGGTGTCGCCGAAACATGTCAGGTATTTGAACACCTACAATACACTGTCTGTAAGTAAGGAATCTGCTTAACATTAGTTATTCCTTCATTTGTTGTGCATTCTGTATGTAATATGTGGAGGAGATGAAACATTCTAAAGGTTTTGACAATTTCATCACGGCCCTAGAGAGGAGACCACAACTACAAGGTGGCCCGTGGCAAAAAAAAATAGTTTGACACCATTGCACTTATGGAGTGACGCTAATGGGAATATAATACAATACTGATTTATTGATATAGGGTCCCTACAATAGCTGCAGTTGTAATAAACTAATGAGAACTGATCACAAACATGGACATATTAATTCAAATGGGCTTTTTTTGTTTTTGTTTTTGTTTTTCACTGACAATAGATGCCCACAGTATGCAAAGGTCTTGAGTTAGTCAGATTTTGTGCTCAGAGAAATTTTAAGTGGGCTGAATGAAACCCACAAATTTGGTGATAATTACGTGTGTGAGGCGCAACAATGGGACCACAGAATGTTTCAGTGGAAGATGGTTTAGCTGAGGAAGTTTAAAAATATCCAGATTAGATTTTATTTTCAAATGCTTTCGACCAGCTGGAGACCAGTTCAGGGTGTAACCTGCCTGCTGCCCGAAAGGGGTCGGGATAGGCTCCAGCACGCCTGTGTCCTCCGTAAGCATTAGCGGTTGGGATAATGGATGGATTAAATGAAAAGTCATTTTGCGGGAATTTGTTTTGGTTGGTATGTCAAAATTGCTTTTAAACTGTTTAGTTTTACAGAGGAATGAAGCAGCCCTGGGGCACACCGGTGGAACGGAAAAAGGGAGTAAAAATTGTGGAACCCCGATTTTGTAGACAGGCACACATGAATGACACATATTCATTTTTGGCAGTGGCAATCCTCCATTGCTATATTTCATTTTTTTTTAATGTGCTGCACCAAGCTGTGTGTGTGTGTTCTGGGGGACTGTGGGTATTTTCTATTACCTAATAATAGCAGAGTCAATTGTGAACCGGTTGAAAAGTTGTGTACAACGCTTTAATCGAAGGGTGCAACTTGTGCTGAAGACTTTGATTCCTTAACTCATTCACTGCCAGACAATGTGCAAAAATGTGTCCACTCCACTGCCAGGGTTTTTGTCTTTATCACTCGAATTCCAGAACCCACAGAATATTGAGTTTTAGGACTACGTAAACATTCAATGCAGCGTAAGAAACCTTAGATTCCCTTCTTTCATCAGAAAAAAAGAGTTATTTCATACATTATATGGGTCAAGAGTTATTAGAGATTGAAATGAAGGCGGCTGTTCAAAATACATTGCAATATATGCATAACGGTTTATATAGCACTTGAACAACAGCTGAAGCTGGAACAAAGCGCTAACATGGAAAAAAATAATAATAACAAACAAATTCGCAAATGGCACTCTACGTCATAATTTCAATTGGCAGTGAATGAGTTAATGTAGATGTCTTTTTTTGCGGGGGGGGACTCTAAGGCACACTTAACACGCAGACCGTATTATGAATAAAATAGTCAATGATGCGCGGTTGAATTCCTTAGTGGTTCTTTAACAGTATGATAATACTGTCATAAATGTAATGAGGTAGAAAAGAAAATGCAGTAAAATTATCTGATTTCAGCCAGCTTTTTCTCATAAATGTAGCTGTATTTTATTTCACTTTTTTTTGCTAGCTGCCCCTTTCCAGGCTTGGCCAGGGTCCTGTCTACTCTTGGCGGCTTGACAACGTCATTGACAGGGTGGAAACATTGTTGAGCTTGTCAGCTTGACACCACGCATGAGCGCACACATGCACATGCACACTCGCAAATGAAAGTCAACATCGATGTGTAAATGTAGAAGAGCGGTGAATTTGTGAGTGTGTTTCTATATTGAGGTTCATAATTGTACACAGTGCCAGGTCATCATCACTTAAATGTCACAATCATGCTCCCAAAAATGACAGAAACCGAATAACCATTTGTGCCAAATCCATGACAATAGGGTTTTTGTTAGTTTTTACTATGAATATGCACAACATTCACTTCAATAATTGAAAGCAGGAATTGTCCCTTTAATCACGGGAATGGATTTTACGACTAGATTTCTGTGGATTTCTCGCCAGCGTGCTTTACGACATCACCACATCATGCAATAGCAATTCCTATTCTGAATCGCTCCAAAAACAATGTCCAAGACTCGCCCCCCGTGTGAAATGTTTTGAGATCCCGCAAGTGTGAATAGTGCACCGTGATCTTGCACATTGCAGTTGGATGGAAAAGCAAAAGAGGCAATGTGTTCTAGTACAACACACAGCGAAGTGGTCAGCTCCAGGGCTGTTCGGGGCTCATGGAAAAGGTGCATTAAAGTGTAAATAGTCGTGTTTTCCACACCAACTAAGGATTGTGCCGTTCTATCTGGGCTTTGTTGCATGAACCGGTGAAGCGTACTCCGCTGATAAGATAAGAAATTCCCAATTCACAGCAGCAAAGTTAGGAGAGGAAGAAGTAGAAGAACAAGGCAAAATGTCTTCAAAGACAGAGCAATAATAATAATAATAATAATAATAATAATAATAATAATAATAATAATAATAATAATAATAATAATAATAATAATAATAATAATAATAATAATAGAGACGATGTTACATAGGTTGTTGTTGGCGCAATGTTACCAGGACTCTGCTAATAAAGTTGTATAAAAATACACAATGGATTCACGTTTATTATTATATTTAAAAGAAAGAAAAAAAAAACAGTTTCCATGCCTGTCGTATCATTTTATTTTGTTGTATTTATCCGCCGGCCCGTGAAAATATTGTCTGACATTAAACCGGTCCGTGGCGCAAAAAAAGGTTGGGGACCACTGC
>NC_142734.1:31565195-31660195 GCF_051943395.1 Hippocampus bargibanti
GCATACGTAAGCAAAACCACACATACATTTAAAGAGCACACAGGATTGAGCAAAGATGACTGCCGAGAGTGTGTTTACAGCTTCATGTTTACGCTTTTGCTCTTTTTTTTTTTAACACTACTACTCGATACACAGGAGGAATACAAGAAGTCACCTTCTGTTTGTCAAATTACCATCGAGGGAATCTGGCAGTACAAAAAAGCAACATTATATAATCAATGCATAATTGCTGGATTGACTGGTTGTTTTTTAATGCGTATAAAAAATAAAAATCAAACTGCCTCTTGTGTCCCATTTTTTCTGGATACAGCTCTCGGAGGAGAACATTTGGATACTCCAAAAGCATTTCGCTAGCTGCAGCGTAAGCTAGCGAATGTTTGTTGATAAAGTAGGTAGTGACAAGAGTGCATGTGAGTCACATTTGCAAATGCTTACCCAATATTGTACAGTATGTTCTTTATGGGAACCTGGTACACCTCTGTTGCTGTTCTGAAAAACTACATTTTTTTGCTACCCGCAACCCACACAAAATGGGTCTGCGACCCACTTTTGGATGGCTAGCAAACAGCGCAATCACACTCCATTTACACCTTTAAGAATGTTTAATGAACCTACTGTGAGTAACTTTTGGCAATGTTTGTCTGGATTTGCCCTGAGATTGACTCTCCCTTTTGCCCAAGTCAACAACGACTGGTTCCAACTCACCCTTGGTTCTAATTAAAAGCGCTCTAGCAAACATACGAATGGATCTTGATTCTGTGCCATTCTCGCTTCATATTTTAAAGTATTGAGATGTACCTGAAAAACGTGTGCGTTGCTGGTGCTTTGTAATACCTGTATTACATAAGCACTTGTAAAATTACATAACGCAAGCTTGCGTTTGTACAAACATACATTCAAAGCAGTTTGGTAATTCTTCAAAATCAGTTCACATTATCCACACCCTTCTTCAAAGATACAACGCTTACAGGCATCTTGGCGTGTCTTTGTCTTTGTGGATAATTCATAGTTAGACAAGGACATGTCTATAAACGTCCCATTGGGCCATGCCGAAGATTAATAATTTTGACAACAATTGAGAATTTGCTGTAGAAAGCGATGAGGCAAGCCAAAATGGTAGTGAAAGGAATAAAGGGCTATAATGAAGCTTAGTGGTAACATCACAACATACCATCAAATTACAAGATACTATGAGCAAGATCATGATGGAATTGTTCAAATCTGATTTGTTGTTAACAGAGCTTTTATGCTGTCTCAACATACATTAGCCTCCTAGCCTACTTCTGTTCTCAACTTTGATGTTCCAATACTTTCAATGGCATGATTACGCCAGTCCCGAGCAAGATACATGCTATTTTACGACATTTTATTTGAGTCCTCAACAACATTTCGAAAGACAGTTTTTTTCTGCAAAAAAAACTGCTATCAACATTTACATAACAATTCACAAAAAAAAAAAAACCACATATTGTATCAAAGCTACCTATTTGTCAAAGAGCAATTGTCATTCACACCCATCACGAGGATTAGTGGCAAGCTTGTGGATATGCAGCGTGAAAAAAAGCCGTGACACAAGAGGAATGATTGAGTGCAATGAAAAGTTCAACTTGTTCACACCGCCCCGATACGCTAAATTAATATCATGACCACTGATGGTATCAAAATGCATTGCATTGGCCAAATGAAAGAAAATGTGTTGATGTGGACAAACAGTGTGAAGTACATTATTTTTTATTACAGCTTTGGTGGAACGTCAGGGCCTGCAAGGCCTTCTCTGCTGGCCTAAACATATCTGAATCACAGACTATTGTTAATTATATTTTGTCCATGAATTCTTATTAAATAATTCCAATTTGTGTTTCAGCTTCCTTTCATTGCTTTTCCCATGTTGTGCTGCTTCCAGATATGTGTTTCGTATTTAAGCATTTCACCAATCACATTTCAGCGATCGTTTGTTACCAGGGTCAGAAATCTACCTGGACGCCTTCACAATCAATTCAAGTTGGCAACCCAAGGCCTGCTCGAAGGCGCTAGAAATGCCATATTTCGCAAACTATGATTGGCTGGTCACATGAGTGTCAATTTAAGTCACGAGCCAATAATAGTATCACTAACCACTAGTGACAAGAACATAATGACCAGAGCTAGCATTATGAAACGGTTTTGCACATTTACATTTGCACAGTATACAGTTGACATTTTAATTTTGTTATGCTTAGAATATCTTGTTGTCTATCCTTTCACTGCCCCCCACCCCATTACCGTGGACTGCAAATTTCCCCATTGTGGGACGAATAAAGGTTTTCTGATTCTGATAAGCAAATATATTGTTGTGTTGATTTAATAGCGGTTTTGTCAACCCACAATGGCTGAAGGAGAAGAAATGGAATTGGTTGAGGTCCGCACTCTCCAAAGTGAGACTCATTTTTTTCCTCTCGGTTTATTTACGTGGACACAAATATCAGCACACTCAGTCTTTTCTTCTTCCTTTCCTTGCTCCCAGTGACCACCAGGGTGTCTTATATTAGCTTCTGGTTGCAACGCACGTTAACAGTAGGAGGCTACTGTGCCCCTCGTGATCACAACCGGAGACAAGCAGATATAAATCAGACCGGAAGAAAGACAGAGTTCATGCAGACGACTTTTAGAGTTCCACAAGCGGGATCTTTGTTCAACGCCGTGACGCCATCATCCGCAGGAAGGTACTTTGTTTCCATCTATTACAAAGTGCCCTCTGGGAGTTACGTAACACACACAAACTCCTTCCTGGTGCGGGCAGACGCTAGCGTTACATGAACTGGTCTTTGAGTTGTTGAGTTAGCCGTCCCCCCAACGTTTTTTTGCCCCACGGACTGGTTCAATATCAGACATGGCCAGATAAATGCAACAAAATAATACGATGTGACCTGGATGGTATTTTCGAAACGTAATAAGAAATACGAATCATGATACAATGAACCACCTGACCGCAATGGTCTGATCGCGATGGTGACGTTTAAAAGTGTCTTCAAAATAAGACTATACACATAGAATACAAATAAAAACTTCTTTCCCTTTCGGCTTTTCCCTTCAGGCCAACCAGCCAACCAGGGCCCAACATCTAACACAATTTGCAGTGGTGACCCCTGAAGGGAAAACCCGAAAGGAAAATAAGTTTCTGTTATAATATAATTATATAATTTTACTTTGAAGGCACGTTTAACGGACGATGCAAAGAGAAAATGCATGTAAAATATGACATACCACCTTGCGTATTATGCAGAGTGAGCGTGAAAACTAGGTTTAATAATTAACAACTTTAGGGTGGCTTTGGAATCAGCGAAAAAAAAGATCTCAGAAAGTTCAATTGCATCTCTGAAAAAAAATATTGTTGATAATTGTTCACCAGTGTTCACACAACATAATAAATCAAATCTATTCATATCAAAAGATAGCTTCTATTAAGTTATCTGAATAGTTTGAGGGCTTCTGAACGATATAAGGGCTGCCTTGGAGCCATTTACAAGTTGGAGTCATGACGTATCACTTATGACTAATTTCCTTTCAACCACATTTTTTATTTTATTTATTTTTTAACTTCTTTACAAGTTGTCAAGGACTCCCCGAGAGCCATCTTGTCCCTACATTACGGACGGGCACTCAAATTGAGTTAAATAAATGAAAACATGTCTTTTACCCCTTTTATTCAGATGATGACTTCTCCACAATTATCTGGCGCGACATTTGGTTTCTGAAACTCAGTTGACAAATGCTTCCAATTACATCACAGATGTTTCATGCTGAATTCCATCTTTGCTATTTGAAGAGAAAATCTCTCTTTAAAATATGACAGTTTCCACCGAATTTCAACAGTGAACATGCAACGTAACGCTCGTCGCCCGCTAAGCGGGATCTAAGTCTTGGTAAATCATGCACAGCATGCCCACCAAAATAGTGAAATAAATATGTGAAACCGTGAAAGGCGATACGATGAGTGGCAGCTCTGTGTGCGCTTATCGCTGCGTGTCAATGAAATACAGTAAAAGGAAAAAGCGGACAGTGCACATAAATTGAAGGTCAGCATTGAGTTTGACTTGTACAAACTATATGGCCTATGTTGCTGATTCAACATCTGGGATCATATGATAGGCGTTATGTAACGATAGCCCGCAACTCAGTGCAAGCACTTTTTTTAGGCTTCCGGGACAGACGAGAATGTGGCTTATTGTCAAGGAAGGAGAAAACTATAGAATATATGTGAGAAGTAGATTGCAACGATGGATTAAAATAAACACTCGAGCAGAACATCAAATAAAAGCTTTTCTTGCCCATTTGATATTGAGAAAAAAAAGAAGCATTGCTGACATTGCTCGCAGCGGCTGCAGGCCTCCATTTCTGTGCCGCAACAGTTATCGTCTGCTCTCACGGCTGTCATCGAAGCCTTGTGCCAGGCCGCTGCAATGCCGTACGTCTTCGTCGCTTCATTGTTGGTGTTACTGTTGATTGTCACGTAACCCAAGCCAAGTTTTATTTCCTTTCGTTGTGAGGTTTTGTGTTTTTTTTTGTGGTCCTGTTAGACTTTGTTTGACTTTGTTCATTTATAGCAAACCAAATTTCAATGATGTTGCGATTTTGGGTAAAAACGAGAAAAAAAACCATAAATCAATGATATGGGTGGCTCGGTGAGCAAGTGGTTAGCGGGTTGACCTCAGGGTGCGGAGGTTGTGGGTTCAATCCTGGTTCCTGCATTCATGTGTGAATTTGTTCTCCCTGTCAGGGCCTGTGTGATTTTTCTCCGGGTACTCCGGTATCCTCCCACATTCCCCCAAAACATGCATGGCGGGTTAATGAAACACTCTATATTGTATGTGAGTGTGAACGTGGATGGTCGATCCCCTCTGTGTGCCATGCAATTGGCTGCCAACTAGTTCAGAGTGTCCCCCACGTACCGCCCGTAGCCAACTGGGATAAACTCCAGCACCCCCCGGGACACTTGTAAGGATAAAGCGGATAAAATCCGACTTCAACGGACAGTTAGGACGGCGGAAAAAATCATTGGCACCGCCCTACCCACTCTCGAGGACTTGCACACTGCAAGAATCCAAACTCGGGCGCGGAAAATCCTACTGGACCCTCCGCACCCTGCCCACCACCTTTTCCAGCTACTCCCCTCAGGCAGGCGCTACTGATCCATGCGCACCAAATCCAGCAGACATTTAAACAGCTTCTTCCCCCAAGCCATTAACTCTTTGAACTCTTTCAACAGTAGCCAAAATGGAACTGTATAGTGCAACTTAGCAGTTTTTTTTTTGACGACGATACTAGTGCAGCGTCTTCTACCGGAAACAAATTCCTTGTGTGTTCTACATACTTGGCAATAAAGATGATTCTGATTCTGATTCTGATAAGAAAATGGATGGATGGATGCATTGATTTGAAAACCCTTCCTACTCGAGTACACTGCAAAGAGAAGATATTTTATTGTCAAACGTTTTTTTTGCAAATATTCGCTCATCTTGAATTTCAAAGCTGTGACAAGGAGTAGCATATTTACCTCAATGCTTTGTTACAGCTTCAGCTGTTGTTAAATCAATATGTATTGTATTGTAATGCAGTGAATATGTGGGTTAACATCAAACGTTCGGTGTCTGTTCCATGCGTAGTTGGACACAATTACTCCGGTATTGTGGTTAAATGTGTTCAATTTGAACATCTTCATCCAAATCGCGACACACAGTCAACTTCAGGACGCAATTGAGTTCATTTCTGCTTCTTGCTTTCTTTTGTCAATAAAAGACATCATACACCGTGAGGCCCGACGCGCTAACCAGTCGACCTCCGGGCCGCCTTCTCCATATGTGTTGAATTAAATCCTCCTGTTGCATCCTTGCCTGCACGTTCCCATAAATCCACATGATCTATCCAAAAGGCGGACATCACAGAGGCTCACACAACGTTCTTTGACTGCGATGTCTCTTTGAGTTTGACACAATGACTCAGTGAAACATGCATCACAGTGAACCAAAAAAAAGCTTCTTTCCATTAGTCTTCTAATGCACTGAGGGAGGGGTTGCCTAGGTAGTTGGAGGAACGGGGGGTGTAGAACAAGGAAGAAGGTCCAGCAGAAATAGCAGGGGGGAGGGTGTATAATTTCCATGCAAATTTACCATGTGGTCCAAATTGTGTATTGACAACCCTCACAGTTTCCAGATTTATGTTCCTTTATGCAACATATGCGAAACAGTTTCTTTCTACAGTGACTAAGTATTGAACTGCTTTTCTCACTTGACATGGAATCTTTAGCACGACCAAAGACTATCCATACATACAAGGAAATTGATGGATTACTAGTTTTCAAATCAGTCAACTCTTTGCCTGTTATTTGTTCAACTATAAAAAGGGTCAGAATTTTTAACGTTATTTATTCACTCATTCCCTGCCATTCCTGAATTTCTTCGAGAATTGAAAAGCATGACGTGGAGCCAGTCCCAATTTTTTTTTCGGTTTTGGTTTTTCTTGTCAATGAGGGGGGGTTCCAATAAAGCGCTGGCGCGTCTAGCTGCTGTTGCTCCTCTGCAGAAAAACTTATCATGTGACTGTAAAGTGCCCTTGAGAGTTCTGAAAGGCGCATGTAAATGAAAGGTATTATTATTAATATTATTAATATTATTATTATTATTAATATTATTAATATTATTATCTTGTTTTTTATATTTTCACCCCCCACCCCCATTTCAAATTGCTGCTGTGGACTGCAAATTTACCCATTGTGGGATGATTAAAGGCTGTCTGATTCTGATGATGATGACGATGATTATGATGATGATGATGATGATGATGATGATGATGATGATGATTATTATTATTATTATTATTATTATTATTATTATTATTATTATTATTATTATTATTATTAAAGCGCTGGTCAGACCTCTGGCAATGTTTTTCCCTCCCACAAAGGGGCAGCATTTAACTTTTGCACAGCCACCCCTATTTCATGTTCAGATAACTCCGGATACATAAAACTTTGGAATTAAATTAAATTAACTACAGTAAAGTCTCGTTATATCGATATCGGATATATCGATAGTCCCGGTTATATCGATACTATTTCTATGCACGCACGGACAAAATTACATGCAAACAGGGTCGGATATATCGATAGTCCCGGTTATATTGATATTTTTTCGGACTCCCTTGAATATCGATATAACGAGACTTTACTGTATTTTTTATGATGAAAGAAGACAGTATAATGGTTCTTATGCTGCATTGATTGTTTATGTAGTCCTAAAACTCAATATTTTGTGGGTCCTGGAATTCAAGTGACAATGACAAATACCCTGGCACTGGAGAGGGGACATTTTTGCACAGCATCTGGCAATGAATGAGTTAAACATGACAATGTGTCTTTTCTGTACAGATTAAAAAGAAAGGATCATCGAAATTGACACACATGATCTTTTGCGGGCTGTGAAGTTTGACACCTGCGCTATACAACATTTGAACAAACCAGGTAAATACTCGACTGGTAGAATATAGTCTGGCGTGATGAGAGAAAAAAAAAGATTGAATGCCGCAATTCAGACATTTTTGACATCGAGGAGTAGAATGGAAATAAAATGATTGATTCGATGAAGGTTAAAAATGGGACCAGAACATATGCTTCAAACAAGGTCCAGGATGTTTGGTGCCCTTGTTGCAAGCTTCACGTGTCGGTTATATTTTAGGAGAACAGTTCTGAGGTTACAGTAGTTGAAATCTCACACTGCCATAAACACGGCCTGCCAGAGTTGCAGTTTCGTGTTCATCAGTGATGTCATGCTTGCACTGTATTTGATCTCTCCGTTTTAATAATTGCAACGTTTCATTTTTCTCTTGCCTGAATGCACTGTTTGTTTCTTCATATACACACATGTATTTTTCAGTTCATACTTAGCATGCAGATTGTTTTCCTTCTATGAATAAGGCATGAGACAATAGTGATTCTACTTTTGTTTTAAGATCGGGGTGGAATTGTCCTCCCAAAAGCAGGCAAGCTGCTATTTACTATCCCGCAATTACAGGAAAATGACATGTGTGTACATTTTGCACTACTGCGCTGTTTACTTAAGGGTATGTGGTCAGAATATATCTGGCACATAGTGTATATAGTGCCGTATTCAGAAGCGCACACCCTTTTTAAAAAAAAATAATTTTACTTTTCCACAACATATGTCATTTTATATGTCCTGGTAAAAACAAATAGCTGCTCATCACAAACATGTTTCCGTTGTATTTCCATAAATATAAAACAGACAATGTAGTTACTGGTCCATTTCCTGTCACACCTAAATATAATTCAGTCAAGTTTTCTAACTGGTTGAATATGCAGGAAAAGCAGAATGGCTGAATGTATGAATAAAATAACCAGAGAAAACTCACACTGTCACTGAAGGAACATACAACTTAATGTTCCCCAATTCCAACCCCCCCCCCCCCCCACACACACACACACTTAAGTTGGTTTTAAGCAAAAGGTGTCCAAGGACAAAGATTTTTCCGAGGCAAGGAAATGTGATATTTTCCAAGTTTTCCAGTTGTCCATTAACCCAGGGATATGATTTCAGGCCGGGCTGAACCAGGATTTTATGCGACTTTGTGTCATTGCTGATTACCAGACAATAAAGCAAACAGTCTCAAGATAAATCGATTCTGATTTGTAGATGAACACACATCGACTTCAGTCGGCCAACAAGCGTAAGTCAACATTTGGAGAGAGCTGTTTAACTCATTGCCGCGGTGAACCCAAATTTCCCCCCCTTTATGGGCGATAACGTTGGCGAACCAGTCAGGTCATTTTACATGTCCGCGTGCGATTTTACTTGGATATTTCATCTAAATCGTTACCTTGTGATTATATTTTTCTCACTTAAAATCATTGTTTACCACTTCGATTGAGAAGCATTTATATCCTCAGAACTGTGGGCAGATTTCTGATGCCCCATACATTCGAGTGTTTATCCTATAAAGCAAAAGAATGAGGTGAAATTTAAAAACTACACATCTCAAATATGTACGAATATTCTTTTTCTTTTTTAACATGCAAAGGTCTGCACCAAATTAGCAGCAACAACACGGCTAATTTGTAACCATGTGCTTCTTTTGAGTCAGCAGTTATTTTGGAAAATGTACAAGGACAGCAGAGTCAACACAAGGGCAACAACAATATTAGAAATCATTTATTTCATTTTGAAATATAAAATATTAAATCTGTCATGAAATCAAACTGTTGTTAAGTCATGTGAATAATATACGGATTTGATTTCAGAAGATCCAAGTTTGTTTGGCACGCTCAAGAATGTGTCCATTGGCGAGTTATTTTATGACTTCTTTCACATCTTGGACAGGATGCATTAAAGGGACATGACATTTTATGAAATGACTTACTTTTAACAAAGCCAATTAAAAAGTGTGAACTGAAACACACACATATAAACTAGCACCCATTTTTTGATTTGTTTGCCTTAAATGACAAAAAGTCAGCGAGTAGACATTGAGACCAGATTAGGCAACAAAGGCATTGCTGAGATCTGAGATCGAGATTGACCACAATACAACAACACAGCAATTCTCAAAATATTCAGGGAGGGCACACAACCAAAAATGTCTTGCATGCCACTGCAAATTATACAGTGTAATGATTTCAGCGGAAAGCATTATCCATATAAAATGTTCTTATTTTCTGAGTCATTTTCAGGAAACGTATTCAGAATTCAAAGGAATGTCGATGCGGTGTTTACTCTTCTGTGTATGGAATAAGAAGCAGAGAAGCAGCGTGTCACCTGCAAAATGTTCACTAAGAGAAAAACTGCGGCGCCTTTGTTCTGACATTTGAGGACACCACCAAGTCCAGATGTGACATTTTGGCACAGTCACACCTCTGCTCATGCTCCCATGTTGACCTCTAATTATGAATACAAGTCGAAAGCTATAACTGTTACATTGCCAGAATAGAAACATGCTAGCTACCTTTGATAGCTACCCGAACAGTGTTTTTATCATTCAATAGCAACTGTTTTTTAAGAATAAAAGTCCAAAACTAGGACCGTTATGTTGCCAAAAAAGAAACGTATGCTAGGCACCTATGCTAGCTATCCAAACAAGTGTTTGTATGATATCATTCAAAATCAACTGGATTCTTGCCTCGCAGTGGACAAAGGATATGAGTTTTGGGAAAATAAAGGTGGAGGGTATGACTGGTACGCTCCCAGAATATAAAATCTCATCCCGGATCACTTTGGGGGAAATATGTCTTTCAAAATCCTAATTAAAAAACATCTGAAGAAAATTGGTAGGAAGATGTTACTGAAACGTAGCGGAAAATAAAACACTGAAGTTGTCTGCACAATATCGTTGATCGTTCGGTTTCTCGCTTTGACTTCGACCTAGAATTCCAGTTGAGAGGTCGAGTGTTGATACGTTGCTTGTTTCTGAATGCATGACACGTGTTTAGAAAAAAAAAGGCTAAAAATATGAAACATTGAAACAAAGTAGTGCTCAATTGGGGCATTTACAGGATTTTGACAATTTAGATTTTCCGGATTATTGTGGTTTTGGCTACAACAGGAATTAGTATTTTAGATGCAACATTCATCGACCCACCACCTGCTTTAATCCACTTGAGCGGTTATATGGCACATTAGCGACATGCTGTGAGCTACTAAACTATACCTACAAGCCCAAAAATACATTCTCGCTGTCACAGCATGGAGAAAACCCCCGTGACAACAACCTGCGCCAACTCCGTGGTATATATTCCCGCCACCAGAGACTCTAAGCGGGTATATTTTTACGGCTGGTGAAGTTATGTGTAAGCATGAGAAGGATATTGGAGGAAGTAGCTTCCATTTTCACTGGTCCTGATCCATTATCTGATAGATATTTCACAATTGAGTGGGATGTGATTTCAGTGAATTCAGTGAACCACAGCATTGGAAAGCGGAGGCAAGGGCTTGATTTTTTCATTTGGATTTTTTTTTTTTTTCATATTTTGAATGATTTGAAGCCCTGTTTGATATACTCTTGAATTATTATTGTTGCAAACACTCTTCTCTGTGGTGGGTCAATTGACTTTTACTTAATAAAGTTGCGTAGGGTTGCAGCTCTGACAGTTTGAATTGGTTCCAACAATACCTGGAAGAGATTATTCCAAACCAATCACTTGGTTGTTTTGACTTGAGCGTTAGAAGCTCAGACGTGAAGCACGGCCTAAAAGTTTGACTCAAATCCAGATTAGTCCCTTTTCTTAGCAGGGGACTAATTAAACCAAGGCCACCATTATACCATAGCACAACAAGGAAATGTCCAGCATATTAAAATATAACAACTGTTTTACTTGATCCTGTGTGGCAACATTTGCCTCCCAAAAGTCATCAAAGAATTATTTCATTTTTTTTCATACGATGCAACTTTTGTCGGCTCTTTGGACACAAAAATATAAAAATACTCTGAAAACCATAATGCTATTCCATTTTGATTAGTTCCAAAACCGAGTGAGACAAAATAAAGTTGTCCTGTACAAGAAGCTTATTCCACTTGTGAGGGTTGTGTCAAGTAACATTTGTGTCTACCTTATACAGTTATTTCATTGTCACCTATAACATGATCACAGTACGTACGTCACATGCGTATTTGTACACGCAAGTCCTGCGCAAACTCCTTTTAAACCCATCACCCCCTCAACCCCATGTCGTCCTCTGTCCTTCATCACATGCGCCCGCCCCTCGCTTAGTGTCAGTCTTTGAGAGCGGGATCAAAGGGGTCAGTTTGCGGAGCGCCCTGTCCTGTTGCTTCGTGGAAAACGGTGGACTTTGAGGTGTTTTGACAGGTGATCGCTGCGGGCAAACTTCTTCTCACAGACGATACACTGATATGGTTTTACTCCAGAGTGGGAGCGCCGGTGTCGGGACAGCTCATCTGATCGGGAGAACCTGCCGGAATGAGATTTAGGACATATTAGTATGATTCTTGAAATGTGGATGACTGGATATTTTCGACAATATTTCACCAGTCTCTTTTGGTGTGCAATCATTACGGTCAGATCATATCATATGTTGAGAATGAAACACAAAATCACAGGATGCCATAAATCCAGGACCATTTGCTTCTAATGCTTCTAATAATGCAATGTTGCCCAACCTTTGTTAAGCTCTCTTTTTACTTTTCTCTTTTGCTCAAAAAGACATTCAGCCTAAATAGTTGTACATAAGTACAGTGATACCTCGGCTTACGAACGCTTTAGCTAACGAACTTTAAACGAATGTTAAATTCACGAGAATACTATCTTAGCATACCAACTATTTTTCGGGAAACACACAGAGCGCCACAATGGCTGCCGGACTAGTTTTTGGCGGAAGAACACCAAACCACACGGCCGAACACCGCCACTGTAGCTGCCAGACTACTTTTCCACACAACCTTTCTCTGAGTGCATACGTCGTTTGTCTTCAAGGATTTGTTGGATACTTTTGTTGTTATGGGTCCGAAAAAGACCCCATCACAGGCTAGTGTTCAGCCGAAGAGGGCACACACCAAAATTATGGTCGAGCAGAAGAAGGAGATCATCGAGAAACACAAACAAGGTGTGCGTTTGTGCGACTTAGTTGACCATTGCTACCATCCTTTGGAACAAAGAAGCTTTTAAAGGTGCATGTGTTGCTAAAGGTGTTTCCGCGATGTCTAAGCAACGGTCTCGGGCAATAGAAGAGGTTGAAAAACTTCTGTTAATTTGGATTAACGACAAGCAGCTAGCCGGCGACATCGTGAGTAAAGCAAATATCGTCGAGAAAGCATGGCAAATTCACTCAGATATCGTCATTTATTTATTGATGATTTCAAGGCTAGCAACGGATGGTTCGAGAACTTTAAGCGTCGTACAGGGATTCATAGTGTCATTCGTCATGGTGAGGCAGCCAGTTCTGACGATAAAGCTGCCGAAGCTTACAAGGGATCATTCCTCAAGATGGTGGAAGAAGAAGGCTACATTCATCATCAAGTGTTCAATGCTGATGAGACCGGCCTTTTTTGGAAAAAGATGCCGAACCGGACTTTCATTACACAGGAGGAAAAGTCCATCCCTGGGCATAAGCCCATGAAAGATAGGCTAACCCTCCTTCCTACAGTCCCTCCCTCTCCCTCCCACCTCCTCACACTCCATTCCATCAAGTCATCAACGACTATCACAAAGGTAAATAAAACGACTTTATTATACAGTAGTTTATTTCTATAATTACAATAACATAGCGCATTTATTATACATAAATTACAGTATATTTTGTTTAGTTTTAAGGCTTATTTAGTCGAAAATTATGTTTTATAGAGACCTGGGAACTGATTTTTCTCATTTTAATGGTTTCCTATGGGAAATTAACGTTTGGAATACACACTTTTCGCCTTACACACACTTTCTGGGAACCAATTAAATTCGTAAGCCAAGGTATCACTGTATAACTCTAAAAAGGTAGCATTTTGAGCATGATGATGTTTCTATACATGTGAATTAACCTGCATCCTTTCTACGAAGCGGAGGAGGTGGCCCATATTTAGCTCCAACACATGAGGGCTACAAATTCTCATCTATTATTGGCCCGCCTGTTCTCTGGTCTCCTTGGCCTTGCCACAGTGTGCATATCATAACAGGGGAGTTTTAAGTGGACGATAGCTTAGCGTCCGCACATTCCAGCACATGACTTTTGTGTGCGCTCTTCTGTGTTAGGAAAGCTGTTAAGGTCAGATTAATCTGTAACATGGGTTGATCTCAAGTGGCTTCTCCATTTTTCTCCCAGGGCGATAATTGGGAGTGATGTGAGGCGGCCACTTGTCGTTATTTAAACCCATTTTCACCTTAGACGTGAATTACATAACCGATGCGTTCATCATCTTAATAGCCCCGCAATAAAGAGTGCCTAGCTGGCAGAGTCCATGACATGTAGCTATTAAAAACGGAAATGCAAGATCAAAAAAGCCCAACAATTTATAGGCCCAATGATTGAGTTTCTCTGGTATCTTCTTACTTATGATACTGTACATCCAAACTGACTTTACAGTTCTTGCTGATATGGGTTCATTTGACACATTAAAAGCAAGAGTGGCAGTGAAAGTCAGTGGACGTGTTTGGATTTTGACCAAATGCAGGCCTGTAAAGTTGCGCTTGAAACCACAGCTGTCAAGATTTCAGTTCCTCAAAGGACGAACTCTGGGTACCTTTGGCTTTGTACTGCCTGTTCTGTCAGCAGGGGGTTGTTAAGAGAACAATGTAAATAGAGGAAGAAAATAAACCAGTAACCTGACATCTCACTTAAATGTCACCACATGTTTGCTCATTTTTCAAGTATTTTTCCAGCATTCCATTGATTTTATGAACCGCTTTATCCTCACAAGAGACACACAGAGAAAAACAAGAATCCACACTCATACTTTGACACAATTTTGAGTATTCAATCAACCTATCATGCATCTTTTGGGAATGTGGGAGAAAACCGGAATACCCGGAGAAAAAAACCCATGCAGGAACGGGTAGAACATGCAAACGATACACAATAGAGGAAGGAATCTAACCCACGACCTCTGTACCGCTACCCACTGAACCACCAGGCCGTCTCAATTAATTTTCGAGTGTATAATTTAATTCTCGTACCATAATTATCAACACCAGATGACTGCTTGTATAGATGCTAACGTTTCCGTTTGAGCTGTTTAGCGGCTTGGAAACTGAACACACAAAATCGTTCGTTTTCTTCATGCATCATGCTTGATTACTAAAGCATCGATCAATTCAGATTGTTTAGCTAAGCTATTATAATACTTTGCAAACGTGGGAGGAAATCTGGAGTACCCGGAGAAAACTCACGCAGCGATGCAAAGAGCATGAAAAGTATAGGAGCACATTTAGCTCATATGTAGAGGTCGTACATGAAGGTCGAAGCCTGGAATCTGACCCACAACCTTTGAACTACAGACGGACGTGCTAAACTATTGATGATGTCGCAGATAAAATTGCCAGTTAGGGTACATTTTGTATCATATGGTACAGGCTTTTGCAATAGCGCTCTAGTTATCTTGTTATTAAATAATATTATTTCAATTGACCAAATAATGCGTGATTGATGTTCATGAAACAGTTTTCAAGTAAAAAACCACTAATCTTTTTTTCCTAATGAAGAAAAACAGATTAATCTTATGTGATTGTTGTAAATGCTTTTTTGTCATGTCAAGTTTTTACACGCTGTTTCCTGTCTTCGTGTGCAAATTAATTAGTAAATTAGACATTTCTTGAAAAAAAAGACAATACTCTTGAAATAACATTTCTTCTGATTGAACACAAAAAGACTGACTGACATAAAACAATGTGGATAACCGAGTCATCCTACAAATAGTAAAACCACATCTGAGGTAAATGTGCTTCAAACTTGGCCATGCTTCAATCATAAAAACATACACCTTACATGACATTACAGTAACTACTGGTAGCATTATAACAATTTAAACACAACAAAGGATCCTGCTACCTAAGACACCGAAAAGCCAAAGGGACAAATGGATATTCACAACTCACAACCTCTGTGGAAAGACCACATGGCCATCAGTGTCCAATCCCTTGCCTTTTAACAGACCCACAACAACTTGTGTGAAGTTTTGCCACCTCCACACTGCAAAGTTGCAGGTGCGGCATACAAGGTCACAGAGTTCAAAAGTGAGGGTGACTGGAGGGCACTTGAGCCCACATGCCCTTGGGCTGGCTTGGAGTGACTGCAGCCCTTGCACTTGGGATACATATCAGTTTGTGGGGAAACACATACCATATGTAAGGGCTGTGTGCTACCTCTGGGCACAGATAACCTAACACACCCTAAAAATTACAGCAAATATTGGAATTAGGCCATCATGGACAAAATCACAATAAATGTCAGTACTACATTTGAAGGTTTTATTAAGCTTCTGACATTATATCGTTGGTGAAAAAAAAATGAAAATGAGAGTTTAGATGAGCTGTTTTAATGTTAGTAGTACAATTAATTCTTGATGAGAAAATCTTAAACAGAACAGTCAAATATCTAATGAGACAAAAACCAGTAAATATGAACCGGCATGTTAAGAAAAATGTCCAAGGCGCTGCACAGAAAGGAAACAAAGTCTGCAAAGCCTCTTGACATTCTAAATCAGACTAAAAATAGAAAACAAACCAAATGCGGAGAATTGATTCAGTCTTAATAATATGAGCATGTCACCTTGCAAAAGCAACATTGGCGACATACGGCATTCCTCAGGGCTCCGTCTTTGTACAGTTGAGTTCACTGTGTATTTCTTGCCCACATAGACACCTCATTCGCTACTTAAGTCACACAAGCGACAAACTGACGATATGCTGCAACAAACTGATGTTCTGTTTAGTACCGATTTTTTGAACTGGATTATTTACAAAATTGCCTCCATTTAATTAGTTGATTGGGTTGGATTGGATTAGCCTTTAATAGTCTCACTGTGGAGACATGTACATTTCACAGCAGCAAATTTATGGAAGGAAGACCAAATGTAATGAATACATATATACATATACATATATATATATATATATATATATATATATATAGAGTATATGGTATTGCATGATTGGAAAGATTTTTCAAAAATTAAACCATTTATTCCACCTGTGCCTGGTTAGTATGCCTCATGTGTAAACACCTTGTGAGAATTTGTCTTTCAACAAGCTTTGCAGGTCACACACAATACGTCTTTCACATGGATGACCGTCATGTCAACAAAGTCATTCCCTTTCTCTGGTTTGCATTGATCTAAAGGTGTCACAATCTAAAGATAAATCCGATGCCGTGGCCGCCCGGCAACAACGCTGCTCTGTGCTGTGACAAAGAATGCATCAGCTGACTAGCCTCCGATCGGGTGACGGTTTGTCAAACGCTTATGCGGACGCGCATGTTATGACAATAAACTGTTTAGGTTTGAGCGTGGCCATCAAACACCGACCTCAAAGAGTCTTGATGCAAGTTGGAGCGGAACACATTTGCAGCTATGGCCGCCTTGCATGTGCTTAGCATTTACGCAGGACTGGTCCTCCGCTACCTCACCTTTGCCAAATTATAACATCCAGAAAGCATGAAGGAAGGACAGCGATAAAATGCAAGTTATATGCAGGAGCCCCGGCCAATGAAATCTGACTCTTCCCCACTCTTCAAACACACACGGATCTATTCTGAAGTCACTCTTACGAGGACGTCCCGGTTCACCTCCAGCTCCTGGCAGGGGGGGTGAGGAGAACGAAAGTAGGACTATATATTACCTTGTCACGCTGATGTCATATTGAGGCTCTAAAAGCGTGGATGTTGGCAAGACAAGCGCATTGATTTCAATGAGAACAATACTAAACTGAAACTTAATGCGCCTCCAAGGGCATGAATGAAACGGATCCTAAATTAAAACATTGGAAAGGAACATCTGAAGTTGAACAACCTTGATTTGGAAGATCAAATAACATTTTCCTGAAAGTCTTGCAAAGGTTGTTTTGTGATTTTTCACACTTAAACAGTTGACCTCCAAAACATTTAATGTAAAGCGCTAATGTTGAAGCATTTCATTCATAACAGTGGCAGTTTTTTTTACAGTTGTATGATAGTTTAGACAACAGATGTCAAAGTCAAGGCCCGCGGGCTAAATTTGTCCCGTCACATAAGTTCATTCGGTCCATGAGAAAACAAATGAAACTTGTGAAATTTCATGACGTTTGCTAAAGTCTGAACCAACATTTCAAATGGTCTAATGTAAACCAAAATAACAGTCATTATTCCTGACTTCAGATTAGACTAGTTATTCATTAATTTGTATGGAATATGTAGAGGGGATGAAACATTTTAATAGCTTCCCCAAATTCATAACGGCATTACTTTGATACCTTTGGTTTAGACCAGGGGTGTCAAAGTCATTTTTTCCCGCGGGCCACATTGTAGTTATGGTTTCCTCTCGAGGGCCGTTATGAATTTGGGGAACCCATTAGAATGTTTAAATCCCTTCAAATATTACATATAGAGCACACAGCAAATTAATGAATAACTCGTTTTCAAATCTGAAGTCAAGAATAATGACTTTTATTGTGGTTGACATCCAAAAATATGGAATTTTGGCTCAGATTTTAGCAATCATCATGGAATTTAACAAGTTTGATTTGCTTTCGCGGGCCGAAAAAAAATGATGTGGCGGGCCGGATTTGGCCCGCGGGCCTTGACTTTGACACTTAATTTTAACGTTGCCCCGACAATTAACTCATTTACTGCCATTCCCGAATTTACAGTATTTGGGAATTGAAAATATGACGTGGAGCGCCAGTCCCAAATTTGTTTGGTTGTTGTTTTTTCTTGCTTGGTGCAGATAAAGCGCTGGTCCGACCTCTGGCAAAAAAAAAAAAAAACCCACAAGGGGCAGCATTTGCCTTTGGTACAGCTGCACACATTTCAAGCTCAGATAACTCCAGACCTTTAGGAATCAACTCTTTTTCTGATGCAAGAAGAGAGTCTAATGTTTATTACACTGCACGGAATTTTTATGTAGTCCTAAAACTCAATATTCTCTGGAATTTGAGTGAAAATGACAAAAACCCTGACACTGGAGTGGACATATTTTTGCACGTCTGGCAGTGAATGCGTTAATTTTAAAGGGATTTTATGAATTCCCATGGTGATTGATCACCAAATTGGACCAGCGTCTAAGACCAAATTATTTCTGACCTTAAATGTGCCACTGTAAAATGGAGAACTAATACAATTACGTAATAACCTCCTGCTTGCAGACACGAAGTGGACGGTCGACGATATACTCAAATAATGATCCTCTGTGCATGCACCATTCATGTCAATGTTCCAAATGGAAAAGTTTACATTGCATTTCTGCATGTGTTCAGTCCTCGTGAGACCCCTTAAGACCTCCATGTGTTTGCTCCAACCCTTTGTTACATAACACAATTCACATGCGGCGACTACCGTAGTCAACACAGTCAACTGGGAGGAAACATTTTAGTCGAAAACACTTGATACTTAAATGGGCCAAATTTAATTGCTCAAATGTATGGCACTGCCTGCGCTTGAGCAATCAAAGTGTATCAAGAGTGAACATTCTGATGACCTTTTCACTGTTTAACTTGCAAACTTTGTGCATCCTGGCTCACTGGAACATTTATGCGTACGTCACGGGCTAAAAAAACTTTGAACTTGATTCCGTAATAACCGGGCATCAGTGTGTATGGCAAGTGTTCACAGACAGCCAGCAAACAAGTGCAATAACTAGTGGAGGGAGCAAAGTCTGCATTCAGTCAACTTCAAAAGAAACTCTAATCTAATCTGAAATTTTACCACGGTACAAAAACACACAGATAGTGGCAACTATCTAGCCAGCAGTCGCTTTGCGCAAACCAACACAAATTGTGTTTGACAATCGGCTTTTCCTTCTGATCCACAGTAAACATTAAGTCTCCTGGATCGACATATGCTGTTCCAATGTCAAGCTTTTCTGATACTTGTCAAATAATAACACTAGATAATAATTTCTAAATCTTCCTCTTTATGAAGTGTCTCAGTGTGTAATTTGTGTTACAACTGGTTATCTGGCGTGGAATGTGTGTCTAACCACATCACAAATGACTGACAGCCGTGAGGCTTGACGTGATTGTTAACAACAATCACAACAACAACAGAACTCTACGGATTATGATGAGGGTTATGTCAATTGACCCACACATTTCCATATGCAGGCCACATCAAATGATGTGGAGGGCTGGACCTGGCCCCCGGGCCTTAAGTTTGAGACATTTACTTTTGATGTACAGTGCTAAGCTTATTTTATTACTTGGGAAAAAAGTAACATACTTGTTGGTTGAAAAGTGAGATTGACGAGGAGCCGCATTTGTGACACAAATCACCTGGTCAGTATTCAACTGACAATTTTGCCAAAGACAGTCGGCTGCACTCGCTATAAAAAGGGTGTTTTATTTTATTATTCTTTTTTTTTAGGTGCAGGCAGTCTTGGGTGTGTAAATTGGCAGACCGCGCGCCAAGTTGCTCGGGGTTCTGGCGGACCGAGTGCATTCTCTTTTATACTCCCCCTGGCAGATTTGGCACTCTGTAAACATGTGAGGTGAGTGTCATCATATTCCATTCAGAAACATGGAATATCATTTCAGCAATGAATTCCTTGAAGTTATTATTATCATTAGCATCTTCGTGGATTAGCATAGGTAATGGGTTTATCTTTAGGTAGTAACATTTTTGGGTTGTAAACGTTTTTTATGACAAAATCAATAGACAAAAGGTCCAAGGTCACCATCATTCACCTAGATAGATAGATAGATAGATAGATAGATAGATAGATAGATAGATAGATAGATAGATAGATAGATAGATAGATAGATAGATAGATAGATAGATAGATAGATAGATATTTTAAATTATAAACACTACTTTGGAATCATGTCTCTATCTCTCTTCTTCATCCTTGACGAATCAATAACCTAACAAAGTACCTTAACAACCAGAAATCTACCCAGCGTGCCACTATTTGAGACCCGATGTAAATAATAACATGGTTTTCCTCACCTCCATCCACAACCAGGCCACGTGCACGCGAAAGGTTTTTCTCCAGTGTGCCTCCTCAGATGCGCTTTAAGGTGGCTGCTTTTGGTGTACATCTTATTACAGCCCGGAAAAGAGCACTTGTGCATTTTTATAAGGTCTGCCACAGCACTCTTCTGGTACCTTTGACCTCCAGCGAGGACCCCTGCGGTTGAGCCGCTACCTAACCCGCTATCTCCGAGCCCGGTGGGTTTGGCGGCGATGGGCACTGGTGCGATCCGAACGAATTTGGAGGAATTTTTGTTTGCAAATGCAATGTTTGTCGGGGAGAGCAGCTGAGGTACCAAGGCAAAGGTTTGACCCTGGATGTTGACCAGGAGCTGGGCGATCTTGATATCCGACGGACCCTGCGTCGCTTGACATTTCTGCAAAGGAGTTTCTTGCATTTGAGCATCGGAGACGGTGCAGGCGTGAGGCTCTTGTTTGATCTGGATGGGCTGGATTTGTAAGATAACCGGCACGTTGGAAGCAGCACCGGCGTTTTCTCCTGAGGCTGATGGTGATCCGCAGTCTTCCTGTTTGATTGCATCGACTTCGCTGTAACAGGAACTCAAATTTATTGAGCTCACATCCACCGTTGATGTATTTAGTGTTTGTTTGTTCTCCCTGTGGGAGGACGAAGGAGAATGGGCTTCGGGGACAGTCTGATCTGAGTTCTGCAAGACCTCTCGGGGTATCGTCTCGGTCCTTTCGGCCTCAGGGAACTCTGGCGTCGGTGACATTGCTTCATCACTTCCCTCGTCTTCCTTCCCTATCGCCACCACCATGTTCTCTTCCAAAAACTCTTCGATCTCTTCCAGAGTGGGCTGAAAGAGGAGCGTCGCAGGATCCTGCAGCTCATCCAGGTAAATGGGAAACTCGCAATAGTTCTCTTTGGTTTGGTGCTGAAATAGACCCAAGCGCTGGTCCCTCTTTGTCTCCCAAGCGAGGCCCATGGGTAAAAGTGGGGTGGTGGATGATGAAGAAGGTGGGGAGGAAATCAAGGCGCTGTTGCCGACGTTGGAGCTTATCGAGTTGTTCATTCCTTGCGTGAACAGGAGATCCAGAAGGCTGTCTTGACTCTCGCCTCCAGATGAGCTTCTGCTCTCATAGCTGGAACTGGCATTGGTGTGGGAATTAGGCGACGAGGCATCTGGGCTAGAGCAGAGCGAAGATCGAGGGCTTGAAGAGATGCTGAGGTCATCCTCAGAGAGCCCCGGCGATGAAGACACCCCTTGGTAAGGGTGGTAGACGCAGGCGTCGGTCACCATGATGTCTCGGGAAACCCCTTCGCTGGCATCGCAACGGAGGCTGCTGCGTTCACAATCCGATAAACTCGTACAGTACAGGAAGGTCTCTTCGCCAAGCGGTAAGTGATCCACCATTCCTGTTAGGATGAATGGCAGCTGGACTCTGCTCTGCACTCAAGATCAAGTTTGTAGAACTTGGGCTAAATATTAATGAAAATGTATTTCATCCTCCTGTGGAAGACAAAACAATGGGAATTATCAGGCGAGAAAATCCGACTCGAAAATACTCATTTATACGAGAACACCTTGCCGTCTACTCATCAAAGTTGATCGCTAATTCCTTCGAATGATATTAATTCTAACGGACTGAACGTAGCATCACTCTACTTTGGCAACTTCAACTTGGAGGTTAATGTTCAACAAGGGTCCTCCTGCAAGTGTCACACAAATCCAGCGGACCGAGAGACTGAACATGACGACTGTTCGGTCTCTTGACTATGAAAGACGTTCAGTGTGTGCATGTACATAGCAGCTGGTGTGGCGTATACTGGCCATGTGGAATCAAACGTTCCCATTTCCCAGCTGCTATGAGTGAGGGAGCCACATGGCTTCAGGGGGGGTAAAAATGGCTACATATGAGATGGCACCTATTTCATCATTTCACATTTTTATAGCGTTATTCTGAAGTGAATCGAATACTTTTCATTGTTCCTAAACATTCCAGTGTCCTTTAAATAGATTCAAGGCGGTTTTATGATGCCTACAATAAAAAAAGTTAATCTAGGGCAAGTTGAAAGGCGCGGGAATGCGCGACATCTAGTGGTCCGTCAGCAAATTACAGTATCCAAATAAAAATACTGTAAACAAGTGCTCCGAAAATGTGGATTGGACGTGTTTAACAATGATTACGGAGAGTATATTAGGAAATTCTAAACAGGCTTGCATCACGTGACTGTCAAACTTCGTTAAAAATACCCTTATTTAGTTTATAAATAAGGCAAATTTTGTTTTTTTAGGGGGAAAATAACATGAATGTTTTGTTCACGATCGAGTTAAAAAAAGAAAATACATAAAAACAATACGAATCACCCGTGTATGCATGCAGCTTGGCAGAGTGTGGAGTAATTTGCCCGATAGTAACCTCTGCCTTGCTGAAGCCGTATTGAAACTGCAGATATGCATGCAACAAAAACAAAAACAGTGCATCCCTGTGCGCCTTTGACATTTACACAGGTGTCGTAAACGCCCGTAGTCGCGTTCGTTAAGTTGTGTTTTGTGGTTAGTGTATTTCTTCGAGTGTGCGTGGCACACGCTGCGCCAAATCAATACAGTATCTCTCGTACACCATGCACTGCACGACGATGTTAAATGCGGATGGATTCTCTCACCTGTGCGTGTGAAGAACACGACTTTAACACTCCTGAATTCAACGTGATCCCTTCTTCCGAATCTTCCGACGTGCGTAATGGAGGGATCAATCCGCGGGTGTATGCATGGTGCATTACACTCTCTCTCTCCCTCTTTCTGTCTCACAAACACACACAAATGTACACGCATGCACACAGACGCTACGATCCTTCTCTCTCGCTTTCTCATTGGGCAATGCAGTATAGTCACATGTTGTCTTTTGGCGGTATTGTGGGTTTGGCTTGTGAGGGCTCGCCTGCTCCGCGCGTCGCCATTGGTTATTTTGCTTGCAAAAGGAGGCCGGCGCGAGGGATTGGCGTCAATGGATAGAGTGGCTGAGGGTAGGTCATGTGCCGAACACAAACATGAACCTGACACTTTGTTTTGTTGTTTTGTTCCCGTTTGCATTAAAAGAAACAGGAACTAAATACAACACATTTTCTGTATTGTACTTGACCTCGATTCGTCAGATGCGATGAATGGAAGGAATTTAAAGTATGAATGGTGGGAATTTAAAGTATTTAGTTGAAATACATTTTGCATTGGCAAAGGACTGGAAATGACGTTGTAATTTTGACAAAGACTACAAATGTGTTAAAGACTTCGGGTACTGATTCGTGTTTTTTTCTCTCCCGAAAATACCACCATTTTCATGAAGGTAATATCAGATTGTTTTGTTGGATTAATCTGTTACACTGGATTCAGGCCGGTCACTGAAAATATTAATGTTAAATAGTTAATAATTTTTAACTGGTCAGTGAGCCAAAAAAGTTTGGGGACCGCTGGTAGACAGTGCACAATGATCTATTGTGTGACTTCAAATGTGTTCAGATTTTGAAAACCAGAATTAGGAATAGCTACACAAATTTTGTTGTGCTCTGAAATGTAGTTTACTCCGGTGTGAGACTAATAAAGGCTAATCTAATCTAATCTAATCTAATCTAATCTAAAATTATGATGCAAAATGTTAACATGCTAGTACAGCCAATGCAAATGCCTGGCATCAGCCGAAGGGCATTTGTATTTTTTAAACTTGTCTGTCTGTCTGTCTGCCTGCCTGTCTGCCTATTTTTACCCTTCTTGCAGACGTTACAAGTGATTTTTTTCTGGGTAGGGGGCAACTATGGGGGTCTGTGTGCACCAAGCGGAATCACATGTATGCTCACGCTGGCACACTGAGAAGCTCTGTTTGTCCCCTAACAGTGGGGGGAAGTCATGTACCAATACTTTCTTACTGTACGATATAGTACATTTTTCAGATATTTGTACTTGACTAGAGGATTCATTTACCGGCTCACTACTTATTTTGATTCTGTTTATTCTCCATCAATGAGCTTATTGATTTTGTTGCCTCCAAGAATCAGTCATGTGAATATTTTATGTCTTGTGCAAACCCGAAAAAAAAAGTCTGGCATTCTAACATGTTCCATCTAATATGAAAAAAATACCCCTGGGTAAACTGTTTTTTTCCATTTGTTATCATGAACTAATGTATTTTTATTTTATTTTTTTATATTAGTCAGTTGGGTGGCCCATGCCGCGGTACTGGGTTCGATTCCAGCTCCGGCTTCCCTGCATGTTCTCCCCGTCACTGGTGGGTTTTTTCTCCGGGTACCCCGGTTTCCTCCCACATTCCAAACACATGCACGACAGACTGATTGAACACTCTAAATTGTACCTAGTGTGATTGTGAGCGTGGATGCTTGTTGGTCTCTGTATACCCTGCGATTGGCTGGCAACCAGTTCAGGGTGTCCCCCACCTACTTCCCAAAGACAGCTGGGATCCTGTTACCCGATAACTTAATAAACTGTGCAATGTGGATTAACAGTGAAAGGGTAAATAACAGTTAAGAAAACATGCAATTATTAAAATATGCAATATTACAAAGAATGTGCTTTTACTGTACATTATAAATGAGTGTGAGTACCTTTGCCACCTCTGTTCTAAACGCTGCACTATAACTGTTTATGCTGCTGCTTTGACAGCCAAATTCTATTGGTACACATGCCAACTTTTCAAATGCACTGCACCACGAGACTGTTTTCCCATCATTTTTTGGCAGTTGGAGTTCAAATGAATGTGTCCCGGCATTTAACAGTTGCCATCGGCAAATAAAAGATGATTAGCCTTTCCACTCTGAGATAGACTACTGCTGCTTTGCCTTCCATTTACATGAAACAAGTTTTGTGTTATTCTTTGAAGGAGGGCTGAGTAGTTCCTTTAAATGTTGCCATGACTCCACCGCTGTTTATGTAATTTGTAATACTTGTTCTCTTAATAAAAAAAGCGCCACCATGTCTAAGCCAACTGGACCAATGACAACATTTGAGTTTCAAATGAGTGTTTGTAATTACTGCCGCGAATCAGGTGATCATGGCTCATTTCTTCTTAGACAGAACCTGTACATGTCCGCTTCTACCCAAATGACGCAAAAAGAATAAATAAATAAAAATTTGTGAAGTTACTTTGTTCCTAGTGTTGAGGGATTGTGTTAAAAAATGTCGATGTTTACAATTTATAAAAAAAGACAACCAAAAATAACAGTACTATGCACTAAAAATCTTCTTCTTCTTCTTCTTCTTCTTCTTCAATATTTTTTCTGACTCCCGAGAATATCGATATAACGAGACTTTACTGTATATATATAAGTCACAAGCATATATTGGTCAACCTCATTTGCCCCTCCAAATCTTTCTCTATGAATATATTTTGTACAATTTGATCGGGCTAAAAATTGACGTATGCTTTTTTGGAGGGTGTGTTCTATTAGGTTGCACTCCAGATTACAGATGTTCATAGATTGTGAATACAGATAACTTGCTGGATTCAATTGGATAGGAGATTTGTACTTAATGGAGCGACCAAGTGAGTGCGTCTTACGTCCTGACTTAGTACAGTTATGTGGTGCCAAGAGGTAAACAAAGGTTCTTGGTCCTGCCCTACAAATGAATAGGAACCAGATGGGGTGTTCACACTCGCAAATACCGACAAATAGGCATATTATGTAAGACCCACATGGACTTAATGAATCAAAGTGATTTATCCCCTACGGCGGTGCTCGCAATATGTCAAAAGTTAAAAAAAAGGGGGGGGGGAATGCATCGTCGCTGCATTTCTGCCAAAACTAAAATGTTCATGAACTCAGAATAATTTGAACAGAAAAATGCTGGGTTTCAGGATAGTGGTAATGAAAGTATTTATGCGATGTCTGAACATGAAAATAAATATGTGATTATCCATTCGAGCGGTGCTATCAAACTCAAGGCCCAGGGGCCAGATCTGGCCTGACATGGCATTTTATTTGGCCCACGAGAGAAAATCAAGCATGTCAGCGTTTTTTTTAATTTTTTTTATTTTTACCCAAGTTGCCAAACCAAAACGGCCAAAGCCCTGTCTGAATCAGAATGGCCACCAAGGAACTTGGAGAAACTCTAACACCTTTGCACAAAATTAAACCATTTTACTGCCGAGTTTGTGGATCGGACTCTTGAACAAGATCTATCGAATACGCCAACCTCAAGAAGGAGATGTCGACTTGACAGCTCTTGACAAAAACATATTCCAACGACCGCACTGAAATATGATCAATCGCATTCAAAAAAGTAACCATGCCATGTATGGACTTTTCTTTGTGTGGTATTATTGATTACCCACTGTGTGACGTGCTGTATGTTGTTCGCCTGGCATCAACCAAACACATTTTTTTTATCACATTAATCAATGATCTATATCTGCGACGCAAGATAATAAGAACTAGTACAGCACAGTGATAACCATAGGAATCTATTTGGACAATCATTAACCCCGACAAACATTGGCAGGACCCGTTGCCAAGCTCGTAAACAGTCGCAACACATCCTCTGAGACCATTCCGCAATGTTACAGATGAAAACGCAATTACATTTTCATCAATAGTGCAACCCGTTGACAAGATGAAATAAAATCATCCAAAATTATAATGAGCTTGTTTTTAAAGTAAAGCTTTAGCACCTGTATGTTATTATTGTTAATTGCTTCTTCGACATCTTACCCCGTGTAACCAAATATATCAGCCAGTGAATGCAGTTTGCTTTTTTTGAACCAAATTTTTTTAACCAAAATACTGTATACAAAACAATTAGGAAAAAAATCATATTACCACAAATCGGTTCAGCCGTCGTTTACATGAGCTGAGTTGTGAATGATTTAGCACTTGCTTTTCCACAAACAAGCGCATTTTGTTGTTCTGACCCTGAGTTGGCAGCAGAATTCAAAATATGAGCAGGTCAACCGCAGTCCATTCAGTAACCAAAAGAGGACAGCGGATTTATGGCTCTGGACTTGCCAGAAAAAAAAGTTAAACACGAAATACACCACAATGCACAACCGACATGCGTGATAAAATAACATTTTTGAATTCTACACATCCGTCTCACGGTCTAGATGCTGTGGGTTCGAATCCGGGCTCCGCCCTTCCTGTGTGGAGTTCATAAGCACTTCCTGTGACTTCGTGGGTTTTCTATGGGTACTCCTACCTTCCCAAATTTACATTGTCACTCGAATTTAATCTTGTCTAGCGGTTGCGTGTCTATGTGTACCCTGAGACTGGCTGGCAACCAGTTCAGGGTGTACTATGTCTTATGACAGCTGGGATGGGCTTGTGAAGATAAGTGGTTCAGATAATGGATGGATAAATATTTAGAAATTATCTCTGAGACCCTCTGAAACCCTCTACGTATCAGTCAAGTCCCCAGCAAAATAAATAAATCAATAAATACATAAATAAATATTGGAGCTGTGCCTGATCTCCTATTGACGTAATAGCAGACCGGCCAAGGCCACAACTGACTTTCCACACTGAACTTGAGTTTACCAATTGATAGACCTTACGCCCACATTAGAAGAAAAGTGCTTTTGAAAATATAATTCTTAGCAATTACAATACAAACAGGTAACCAAGGCTGGGTTTTGAGCACCATTCTGTTTCTTATTTTCCCAGCCTGGTACTTACTGTGGACATGGATTGTATGTTGTCATGGAGATTACAGTAAAAAAAAAAAACAACTCCAGAAAAAACAACCAAAAAACATTTATTCCTTGGTACAAAATACTGTGAAGAAATACTGAAGCAACTCAGTTTGGAAAGCGAATGCTGTATAATAAAATGCGGGTGCTGGTTAGTTTCAAGGTTAAAGAGTAAGCGGTTGACAGGTTAATGACCCTTGACTTCGCGACAACATGACGCACATTTTATATGTGACACAGTTGAGTTTTTAAACTGACTTTGATTTGGTTGGCAGACTTTTTGTGTTGTGATTGTTTTCATTTGACCTGTTCTTTTTTATTCATTCATCAACAGAAAATAAACAACATCATTCATACATCTTTGGGATTGTTTGCACAGTCCTCTGTCCATTTATATAACCTATGAAAGCATGACAAGTCATATACCTACCTACGTGTGTGTGTGTGTATGTATATATATATATATATATATATATATATATATATATATATATATATATATATATATATATATATATATATATATATATATATATATATATATATATATATATATATATAGGCAACATGGCCCCAAACGTGCAAGAAATAATGCTATGACCGTTTTCACGCCGAGCGCACAGGTGGCGGTTGACTAACATACTGCTCATATTGTTCAAATGTTTTCAATATGTGGTGGCAGAATGAAAATTGAAGCTATTCAATCCACTCTCTTCCTTATTTTGCTATCTGAAAGTAATTTGATACAATAAACATGCCCCTCGGATGATCCATCGTTAAAATTGCCTCCTCTTTTCCACAAAGTGACAAATTGAGCTCAGTCGACAGCAGACATATTGCAGATGCACTTTTGAATTGGGTTGCATTCTCCTTCTCCGGTGTTCGTTTTTCATGTGCTTTTGAGGGCATTGGTGTACTTTGTATATGAAGAAAGTAAGCAGCAATCCCATCTAAGTGTGCTGGTAAAATGATTAGTTTGACACCGGTGGCAGATCGTCGCAGCCATTTGAAGGATAAGTGTATTGGAAAAAATATATCCAAGCTGTATATGGAGTGTTTGGCAAATGTATTGGAACAAAGACATCTTCGAGCATCATGAAGGGTTTCAATGCAGACTCTTTCACTTTCAGCGGGTTTTCATCATTCGAGCGCAATGTTCACCCACCAAAACCAGATTTTCTTTCCTTCAGAAACACAAGTAAAGATAGCCATCTAGCATATATGTCTTATCTTAATCGATGAATAATACTAAACTTTGTTGCACTGAACATGTGGATATTCAAGGACAACAAGAACATATATTAACATATAGAATAACATAATAATAACATATATAATATTTTGACGGCAGCCTGGTGATTCAGTGGTTCGCACTTTGACCTCACTGTGCAGAGATAACAGGTTCAATCCCAGCTCCGGCCTCCCTGTGTGGCGTTTGCATGTTCTACCCGTGCCTGGGTGGATTTTCCAGGTATTCCGGTTTCCTCCCAAATTCCTAAAACATGTCTGATTGAACGCTTTGAATAGTCCAGAGATGTGAGTGTGAGTGTGGAATGTTTTTTGGCGCTGTGTGCCCGGTGATTGACTGGCAACAGGTTTAGGGTGTCCTTCGCCTACTGCCAAAGACAACTGGGATAGGCTCTGGCACCCCCCGCAGCCCTTGTGAGGGTACGCGGATTGGAAAATGAATGAGTGAATGAATAAATAAATGAATGATATTTTGCCATTCATCCATCCATTCATCCTCCCATACCCATCCATCCACCCATACCCATCCATGCATCCACACATCCATCCATCCATCCATTCATCCATCCACCCAAACCCACCCACCCATCCATATCCATCCACCCACTCACCTATACCTATTCATACCTATTATACCTATTCAATTTCTCCACTGCGAGACTAATATTGGCAAATCCAATCATCCATTCATCCATTTATACATTCATCCATCCATCCATGAATCCTTTTTCCGATCCGCTTTATCTTCACGCACGGGCTGCTGGAGCCTTTTCCAGCTGCCTTCAGCCAGTAAGCGTCAAACACCCTGAACCGCCCATTCAACCAATCGCAGGGAACACATCGGCATATAGTACACAACCAGTGGCGCTCACACTCAGTCTTCAGAACCATTTTGATCGGTCCATTAACCTGCCATGCATATTTTTAGAATATGGGCGGAAAACAAAATACCCAAAGAAAACCCAATCATGCACTGGGAAACATGCAAACAGGTAGGCCGGAGCCAAAATTAAACAATGTGATGCTGACATGCTTATCAGTTCATATTGGTGTATTAATATTATTGTAGTTGAAGGGCATTCTGCATCTTCATCATTCCAGAAACACAATTGGTCCAAAACACACGCATTTATCAAATAATGCTCCTTTATGAAGATATCCATCCATGTGCACCAAATCCAGCAGATACTTAAAGGACAACCGACACCTCCGAACAAGTTGTGTCCATAATTTGTAATTTGACCGAGAAAGCGACACACAATGCATTTTGGATACTTTGTTTGCTCTGAAAACTTCGTGTTGATCCATGTTGATGGCAAAATTAGAAGGAAAACACATAAATAATGCGATGGTGAATTGTTGTGTGATGCACCAAGACTACTATTTGATACGAGTTGACACAAATTCCCAGCAGACAAATCAGCCCATTTCCAACAGAGCTTTGGCTTCACCTTGTGCATTTTCTGGCCGCTACATTGGAGTCCAGACGCCTCAAAATGAGACGGAAGGACTTCTTTAATCGATTGCAAACATTTATGCTTTCCTCTTCAGAACAATTTGAATCATATTCATAACTGGATGAGTAATAAGAAAGCATCTTCTCCGAATCTGAACTCTCTGAAGCCATTATTTTTATTCTGGAGCAAGGCATTTTGTGAAGGTGGTTGCTGACGTGACGTCATGAACTGGGGGCGGGAATTTCTGAATCTCTCCAGTTTTCAGCTCATTAGTGGCACTTTTGGGCAACTTTCAGTCATTTTTATTGGTGTTTTGCGTTTGACTAAAAATATCAGCCTGCGTGTTTTGGGTATTTTAGATGCTATAAAACGTTTTTCTGATGTCAGTTAAGAAACAAAAAAATGTTGTTGGTTGTCCTTTAAACAGTTTCTTCGCCCAAGCTATTAACTCTCTAAACAGTATCCCAAATAGAACTATTTAGTGCCTCCATTTTTTGGATATTACTAGTGCAGCGTGTTCTACCGGAGACAAATTCCTCGTGTGTTCTACATACTTGGCAATAAAGATGATTCTGATTCTGCTAATAATCTTCAGTTCTAAGCAGCCAGCTAATGTTTTGATTGTGCCATACAGCAAAATGAAGTAATGGGAGCACAGTCCTTGCAGACGAAACGGCTTGTACTGCAGAATAGCAAAGCGCTCCTTCACAGAGGTATTCATTGGCCACTCACAGGAGAGTCTTTTACGCGGCGTCTGTTTGCAGTGTCCTTGGCCCTATAACTCTGTCCGCAGAGCCTCTCAGCTCTGACAGCAGAACAAAAACAAAAAGCTGTTTTATGAAGCAACCGAATGAGGTCAGTGGAAAAACAGAGAGGCCTCATTGTTGTGATTGCTCGGGCTACTGGTGCTTCTTATTGCGTGGTGTCCAACATGACGCCACCTGAATTATTAATGTGCCGCATTGAAAATCAACCATTTGAAATGGAACAAAGTCGGCATTCCGCAAATTGGACAAATGACATGCCGCATGTCCACGTGCAGTTACGGTGCAGTTTGTTTCCCGTAAACTTCCAGTCAACCTCTATTTTTTTCCCTCCTCTTCCCAAGCCCGCGAGCTTCATTTATATTTACCCACACTTTCCCTGAGCTCAGCCTCTGACCCATTTCCCAAAGACTCACAAAACCTGTTTTCTTTCAGTCTTTTTTAAATAACACACATTTTTGCCAGATGTTGCTCCTCACTTCACTTTTCCAAGTGGCTATTAATACAAAGTTATGTTCAGAAAATGTGACTTGTCATGACAGCAAGACTTGCTTGTTGATTTGCTTGGCCATTGCAGAGTGAGTGAGCGATTGAGCTGCCACATAAAAAAAATGAAGTCACTCTGCGTAAGTACTTGAGAGACTATCATCACTCTGAGTATGTTACAGTGGGCTCCTTCACTTTTTGACTCCTCCTGACTCCCTTTAAGTGGCGTGTTTACGTCCAGTGGCCTCTTTAGAACATTTTGTCTCGTAGCTCTGATGTGTTTGCCCCGTCGTCCAGATTCAGCCCACACGAGTCATGACTTTTCCACTTGGCTGTGATGTGTACCTCACGACACTGGATATTAACATATGCACACAAATAAATAAACAAACAAATAAATAAATAAATAAATAAATAAATAAATAAATAAATAAATAAATAATTTGTACAATTAGTCAATTTGCAGACTGCTACTCATCAGTGTCCACACAATTAAAACCGTTTCATAAAAAAAGGGATAACCTTTCGGATTAGTGTCGCATATACGTCGACATTAAAAAAATGAATCCAAATCCAAATGATGCTATTGGGTGAAGTCACGAAACAAAATTAAACGGAGTGAATTGAACTCAACTTTTTTGTGTGTAGTGGCAGAAGCCTGTTCACCGTGCACTAATGATAGGAAAATGAGGCATCAAGAAGCAATGAGGCTTTCCACTCAAATGGTTCACTTTTTACATTCTCTACTGCATCATCATGTGGATGATAAATGTCATGGCAGAGAGAGTGATTACAATGCTGCCATGTATTCGATGGGGTCAAAATGTATGGAAGAGGGTTAGGGCCAATGAAGAAAATAGAACATAGATGGCAGGATTCTCACTTTTATCTCAGAATTCAGACTTTAAAGTTAGAATCCTCACTTTAAAGTCAGAATTTAGAGATTAAAGTCAAGATTCTGATAATAATAATAATAATAATAATAATAATAATAATAATAATTAATAATAATGACCACAAGCGAAATCGACCCACGCTTCGAACTGCGCTTCGCAAATGGCGAGTCAGCAAAATTATTCAGGCCCAGCGCCGGCCCACAAACGGCAGCTCACTCGGCCCACATACCACAATTAATGACAGTCCTGAAGTGGCCCGGGTCCGTCAACCACACTGTGGACTGCATAAGGCCTGTATCAGAGCCACATTCAATCTCCAGATCTGGCCCTACTCCGGCCCCATGCTGGGCCAGAACAGGCTCCTGATATCAGCTTTAATTCAACCTTCACTATAGGTTTCACCTGTTTACTCGGCATACGCCTCAGAGCCTCGGCACTGTCGGACACATCACCTCCGTGCACCACTTTAAAGGACAATCGACGTCTCCGGACAAGTTGTGTCTATAATTTGTAAAATGGCTTCAAATGACTTCTACTGAGCGGATTTTACAAAGATTCCACCGCATATAGCTATATTTTACGTTTTAAGACTCGCGCTGAATCTTCCGGAAGTCTTGTTTTTGAGTTGGTGACCGTCCGTACGTTACGTCACTGTAGGAAAGCCCTTGACCGAAAAAATGACACATTGTGGCAGTCCTTCCATCACGTCAATGCATTTGGCTGTCCTTGGCTGGTCTGAAAACTTCGTGTAGCACCAAAAAAAGAGATGTAAGGAATTAATCAGCCTGTGGAAACGGGCTGATTAATTCCTTACAGGAGCTTTGTCTCCATTTTCTGCCTCTTTTTGTGCTACATTTCCCGCCCCCAGATACCTCAAAATGGCATGGAATAAATTATTTAATCGATTGCAAACATGTATGCTTTCCTCTTCAGAACTATTTGAATCATATTCATAATTGGACGAGTAACAAGAAAGCACATTCTCAGAATCTGAAGCCATTGTTTTGATTCTCGAGCAAGGCAAGACGTCTTGGCGTGACGTCATGAACTGGGGGCAGGACTTTCTGAAAATGCCCAATTTGCAGCTCCATTTTTTGCAGATTTTGGACACTTTAAGTCATTTTTATTGGTGTTTAGCATTTGACTAAAAATATCATACTGCGTGTTTGGTTATTTTAGATGCTATAAAACATTTTTCTGATGTCAGTTAAAAAAAATGGACGTTGGTTATCCTTTAATGTTCTTTCATTCTAAGGATATGAAGAAAAGAGTTAAACATTTCCAGAAAAAGTATAAAACATGAAACACATCCAGTAATGGTGTAAGATTCTGATGAAACAGCTGCATCCATCGATGAAAAGATTTCTTCAGCCGTCATCTGTACTTCTTTGAAGTACAGATGACGGCTGAAGAAAACTCGAGCTGCAATCAAAGACAAAACCGTCCCTGAATGATCCAGGAAATTCAAATTTACGACAAGAATGAGTCCAAAGACTTTGAAATCATGGAAAACAAAAGCATTTTGGTAATAAAATATTTGTGGAGTGTGCAGTGACATTAATTTTATTTTATTTTTTTGTTTTGTTTTGTGTTTCTGAACACTTCAACAAATAAACATATCTTACGTAAGATGCCTTTGGTGGCGTTTGAACGGAAACCAACAAACTCAGTACAATAGATCATTCTTGTCACAATGAGTCAAATAAACATTTACAAAGTAGTTTGCCGGGGAGATTTCTTGCTGTCATTGTCAAAGGCTTTTTATGGATGAGATGAGAGACAATGTTGTAGAATGAACCATCAGAGAATAATCACTCAAGCCTGCTGTCTTGCCTCGACTTTTGTCATAATAAGCACACTTTCCAGAACTTGGCATCTGTTTCCTATGAGCGAACTCTGAATCTGAATAAATCTGCTGTGAGTCAGAAGCGAGAGAGCAGTTAGTGGGTGGCTAGCAAATATTCATAAAGATATTAGAATCTTCCCTCCGAAGACACATGAAAATCTACAGAGTGCTAACAACCATAGCAGAAACACATATAGGCTGTACACTCATCAAAACATCAAGAAAAAGACACAGCCCTTATGGTCCTAGTTAGGCATGCAATACATTCAACTGTGTCGCGTATAGGCCGAAATTTAGCAATGCAAGCTACCTAGCTACCTTGCTATCTAGATAGAGATAGATAAATAGCGACTGTATGTAGATATAGCTAGCTAGGTTAAGATAACTAGCCAGCTAAATCACAGTGGATTTTTCTTTTTGTTTTAAGAAAACGTTTGATCACAGAGAAAAATATATACTGTGTTTACAGTGAAATGTTTTGGGTTTATCATTTTTCGGATGGCAGTTAACTGAGCAGACTGTTGATGCTCATCTCTAGGAATAATATAGATGGATAAATATATTTGTTTATAATCCTGTTAATAATGCCTTTTTGTTCATAGTCTGTGTCTCACATTGAAGTCGTTTTAGCTTTTTTGGAACGTGTTGCTTGAATCATTTTCGATGTGAGTGAATACTAAAAAAATTAGCGGTTTGAACATTAAGTATCTTTCCTTTTTAGTGTATTCAATTGTATGCAAGTTTAAAATAACTTGCAAATCATTCAATACGTCTTTATTTTGGTTTCACAAAATGTCTCCACTGCACTGGAATTGAGGTTTAACATTTCTGAAACAACTCAATTGTCATATAAAACCACGTCTTGAAATGAACAATCATAAATCACAGTTCCCACAGTTTTTTCGACTACACCAGTATGGCTCTAAAACACTTATGATAATTTGAACAGACACACACACCCATACACAACCACACACTTACACAACCACACACATGATGTATTTGTGAGTATCTTCTGCAAAGTACATTAATCTACCTACAGAGACAACTTTTCTGGACATAATGGAGGGAATTTATGGAATATATTTCTAAATTTCATCAAGTTATGCAACCCTACGTGAGGTGACAGCTTCTGGACACAAATGCAATCAACCTCCAGATGGTGTCGCATGCTTCAAATTAAATGCCTGAGGCCAGATCCCGCCCTATTTTAAATTTGATTTGGTGCAAAATATTGAAACCATTTTTGCCTGGCTTCTGTTCAAAATTATAATATGAATGACAGCATAGTAAATCCCAACTAATTGCAGAGGATAAGCTTCTAGGAACATTTGAACAGCCTCTCTCTGATCTTAAGCAATAATTACTGACAGTGAGCAAGCTGTTAACTTGACTCTACAGTATTTTTGATTTTCTTAAACGAAGACAAGCTTTTGATGTTACACTTATCTTAAAATTAAATATTTCAGCATTTTAGATGTTTCATTTCAAAAGTCCTTAAATCTGTTCTGGATCACAGAAAATACAAACAGGTCGCTGTGGATCTTGTTTCATCACTGAACGGAAAGTGAACTGTGACCTTACAAATGAAGGAGCGAACTGTTATTTTTGTGTACCATTGCACCTTTGGTGTTCACCCATGTAAAGTGCCCCCGAGAGAAACAGAACTATGACATAAGTTGTGTCGAAAACAAATTTGATGGTCACCCGCATGAAAGCACTATAAGTCACATTTAGTGATCAGCCCCTTTTCACATGCCATCACCCATTTGACCGAAGATCATTTCTACCACTTTGTGTTTGACCAGCGAAGCAGTTCAAACCTTTATTACACCAAAATACAACACAGACTCAGCATCACACAGAATATAAAAGTTTGCTGTATTGCTACCAAGCGCCTAGTGTGAAACCAGATTTTAGTTTTGGTATATAGATATAAATATATTTCAAACCACATAACGAATGAAAACATTTTTCTGCACAGCTATGCATGGAGATGTCTATACACGCTCAAGCTAGTAATGAGAAACAGATAAAAATATTATATTGTTCAATAAAGACCACAGGCTTCAAAAGCTCTCAGTCAAAATACTTAACTCAATGAGTGAGTGTCTTGCTGAGCTTTGAAAATATTACAATATATGATAGAGTATGAAAAACAGCCCAAATGACACGTGCTTGATCTCTGCGAGACAATGCACACTTGATCAATGAATAAAATGTAGATTTTTTCTCACATGCATCAGCAGCCACAAAATTAAGTATACAGTCCTGCTGTTTCTCATTTTTAGTCCAACTAGAGCAGGGGTGACAAACTAATTTTTTCACCACATTGTAGTTTGCTCTCGAGGGCCGTTATGAATTTGGGGAAACCATTAGAATGTTTCATCTCCTCCACATATTAAATACAGAACACATAACTAATTAATGAAGAACTAGATCTGAAACCTGAATTCATGAATAATGACTGTTATTGCGGTTTACATGGGGCATTTTGAAATTGTAATTTGGATTTTAGGAAGCATCATAGAATTTCACAAGTTTGATTTATTTTCGCAGGCCTAATAAAATGATGTGGCGGGCCAGATTGCCCCCCGGGCCTTTACTTTGACACCTGTGAACTAGAGTATTATGAGCAAAATCTCTCCATGATGCCAAACGACAAAAAAAAAGCTTTATAAAACTAATCATTATAAAAATCTTTTTTTTCTTCCTTTTTTTCCAAAACAGGAGTCATCCTGGGGTACAGTAAATGTGTACCGAATGTTGTGGCCACTTAGTATATCACACATCTATTGAATAGCAGTGATCAGACTAATTGGAGCACAAACACATCAATTCCCCAACATGCAAAGGGACTTGAGGACAGAATACAAGGCTGGATGAATGTAACTGCATTGTCAAGTCATTTCGTCACGATTATAAAGACTAGTCACTAGCGTGTATGACGATCATCGGAGTTTTCATGCATAAACAGAGAAGTTGTTGGTACAAGTAATGGCCACAAGAGGGCGAGCTTTGTTCACGGCTCAGTTTCTGACTGGCAAAATCGTGGCGGGGTTGGAGTGAGGGTGGACGGGGCTGAATAAATAGTGGGGGAAGGTGGGAAGGGAGGCATGCATAGGGCAATCCTCCACTCAAAGTCAAGTTTATTGCTTTTCAAAGTGTATGTAATGCATACAATGCCCACCAGAAAGTGACATTGGTGCCTTTTTTAAGGACCTCATCGTCGCCCCCCCCCTCGTTAACATCACTTGCCACCCTTCATCTTCATTTCAGGCATCAAGTTAAAAGTCTCCAGATCTTCGTTTTGTCCTCCTCACTTGGCTCTCCGCACTTCCTTGCTCGTTCATGTGCCCCACTTTTTCATTTCTTCGCTCCCTCTTCTCCGCCTTTTCCTCCTCTCTGCAGGGCAGCCAGCGAGGGGGAATTGGCATTTCTCTCACAGCAGGAGGGCAAATCTGCACCCAGCATCACTTCACACAGTGAAAAGATGGGCGGGCGTGTGTGTAAATGTGTGTGTAAATGTGTGTAACGTGTTTAGTGATTTGAACCAAGCTACAACTGTATGTATGTATATATCGGACAGCTATTTATTAATTATATTCAAGTGAGTCTTAATAAAAGGGAGTTTTCAAATTATTGCAGAATTAGAACTTGTACCCCCCCCAAAAACAAACAAACAAACAAAGAAATGAATTAGAGACCTGGGCACTACTCTAACAAATATATTGCAGTATATCATTGAAAGCCACCCGAGAACATCTACTTCAAGTGGACGTAAGGCAACGCCAAGACTACATATTAGCTTTATAATAATAGCTTTATTTAACTCATTCACTGCCAAACGTGCAAAAATGTGTCCACTTCAGTACCAGGGTTTTTTTTCAGTCACTTGAATTCCAGGACCCAAAGAATATTGAGTTTTAGGACTACATAAACAGCAGCGTTAGAAACCTTACACTCTCTTCTATCATCAGAAAAAAAGTTAATTCCTAAATTATATGGGTCTGGAGTCACCTGAACTTGACCTGAGGGTGGTTGTCCAAAATACAATGCAATATTGGTTTATATAGCGCTTTAACAGCAGCTGAGGCTGGAACAAAGTGCTAACATGGAAAAAAAAAAGAAATGCTGCCTCCTTGTGGAAAAGAAAAAAACATTGCCAGAGGCCATGGTCAGCGCTTTATCGGCACCCATGAAAAAAAAATAACTTTGGGAATGGCGCTGTTCGTGATATTTTCAATTCCCGAATAAATTAATGAATGGCAGTGAATGAGTTAACATCGCTAATCTGATTTAGGATTAGGAAAAAAAGAGGTTGCTGTTGATTTTAGCTTTAAAGTGCGAAGTAAGTGAGGACACGGTTGATGTTAGCGCTTTGCTGCGCTTTAACTTGGCTGGCGGCGAGAAAAAATGAGACTTTTGCTCACTGCACGGAACCAAAGTGGCTTCACTTGTTGGTAGTGGAGATGAGTCATAGAGGAGAAGACAATTTCGGTGGGGTGGCGAGGAGGCAAGGGGATTAGGGTTGGAGACAAGTGGGATCACTTGGCACCAGTTACGGAAGCGGCGAGGAAGAGATGCTTGGCCGCGGTTCGATTCCTCGACTTTTCATGAAGGATAACAGTTGGTCGGGGATCTCGGCGAGGACGTCCTTTGCCAGCCGTGCCATGCTGAGGACTTGGTTTCCCGATCTGTCCACGTAGTCTCGGAATGGGACAAACTGCAGTGGCACACAAAACGAGTTCAATGAGTTGATGCAACTAATGTTGATGAAACAAAGCTGCTGCATTGGTTTCTCTTTTTAACTCATTTTAAAGTGATATCACGATCACTCAAGGACATTGCGGCGGTGAGTGATTTTTCTCTCCAATGTTTTTTATTATTTGAAAGGTTTACGCATGGGGCGAAAAATAACGATATCAAAAATGAAGTATTGATCTCATGTTTATGGACCTTTTCCCATTGACGCTCACTTTTTTTTTTAAATTGAGTCATTGAACTAAACATACTCTATTATTTATTAATTATTGATTTTGACTCCTCAGCGCTGGGCCAAAGATAGAAGGTGGCCGACGGTGGGTAATGCAATAATCAGATCCAGACAAGAATTCCAGTGCCTGATTTCCACAGTTTAGTGGGGTGCAGAAATTTCATCAAAAACTCGTCAAACACTGGAGAGCTATCCCAGCTATATTTGGCCAGTAAGTGGGGGACACCTTGAAATGGTTGCCAGCTAATCACAGGGTACGCGCAAAACACCATCCGTGTTTACACTCACACCTCAGGACTATTTAGAGTGTTCCGGTAGAGGGGATTATACTTTCTTTTGGTATTTTCCTCGACCACACCAGTGTGAGATGGAATATAGACCATTTTTTCCTTTTTTCACTAAATGAAAGCAACCCAGTGAGGCACGTGACCTGCATTGAGTTTGCCATGCGATAAGAACATTTAAAATGAACTGCAAGAAGCTCTCTTCCGCTGAGTCATATGAAGTTGGATGGTGTGCAGTGGACACCTACAGACCTTCCACCCACAGTCGGGCATCCACGTTTGAAAAGTTTCTCGAGCGCAGCTGAGTGAAGTTAAAGTGGAAGAAGGTAACCAATTTAGAAGACTTTCACGATTCACTTCTGCGTGACGACTGAAATCTATCCAGCCAAGTTCAATGGAATGATGATGAGTACCTGTACAATGTCTCTCTCAGCGAGGCGCCCTCTGGAGGATACTCTCACCTCATCTCCATCCAGCTCTTCCATTGCTAAAAGCACAAGAGAAAGAGAGAGAGAGAGAGAGGGGAAACAAGGACTCAGAGCCACTGAGAGGGAACATGAAAATGACTATTGTAATTGCGCAGATGGAACGGCATGAGGAGAAAGATGGTGAGCGGGGCACAGATAGAAGTTTTTCCAAGGGAAAAAAAGAAAAATAAAAGAAAATAATCTATATATATATATATATATATATATATATATATATATATATAATATATATATATATATATATATATATATATATATATATATAATAAAATAACATAACTAAAATAAAAAACATATATTAGTTATTTATGTATCAAAATTACATATACAGTAAAGTCTCGTTATATCGATATTCAAGGGAGTCCGAAAAAATATCGATATAACCGGGACTATCGATATATCCGACCCTGTTTGCATGTAATTTTCTCCGTGCGTGCATAGAAATAGTTTCGATATAACCGGGACTATCGATATATCCGATATCGATATAACGAGACTTTACTGTATATATATAGAGATAGGTAGATAGATTTATATAGATATATATAGATTTATATAGATACATATATTTGAGAGTACACGTAAATCTTTCGGCCGCGACCAGTACGAGTCAGAAAAAAGTGTGTAACCCTGAAGTTGATGTTTTTGTGGCTTAACAACAAAGGCGTAAATTTCCACAAGATGTTTTGGGCTTGTCAGAGTGAACATTACGTACTGTAGAAACCGCTGCTCATCACTGTGTCTTCAGCCCAGCAAATACGTCACAGTTCAACCACGACGTAGTGAAAGACACAACAGTTCCCAGACAATTGGAACTCTGTGTTTTATGTAACGGTTACTTTGAAGTTTATGAGTATTGAAATAATTTATGTTGCCGCACACTCACACACGCAACAGCCCACACAGAGCACATATGACCTTCGCTCATGACTGAATGTATTCACTCTGAATCCTGACATTGGATTAATTTCCAGAACTAAAAGAAAAGAAAGAAAGAAAAGAAAATGAAAGACAATCCAACACAGGATCAATTTGGAATTGTCACATTTCAATGAACGATAGAATCAGTGAAAGGTTTCTAGACCTCACGGTTGCTTGGCAGAATAAATTAAGCAGGTTTCCTTTAAGATTTTTTTCAAGATGAATTCAAGACTTTTTAAAACATATTCTGGAGATTTTTTTAATGTTATTTATTTCACAGCCAAACAAATTCCATGAATTTAGGTCGGGTCAACAAAGACAAAAGACACGTTAGAAGTGTACAAAATAAAAGCAAATCTTAGGTGTTTTTTATTTTTTTTTAAACATTAACTGCCATTCACAAATTTATTCTGGAATTGAAAATATGACCTGAAGCATCATTCCCAAATTTGTTTTTTTTTTTTTTTTTTCATGTTTGGGTGCTAATAAAGCGCTGGCCATGGCCTCTGGCAATGTTTTTTTTTCTTATGCACAACAGGACAACCTTTCCCTTTTTGCCATGTTAGCTCTTGTTCCTGCTTTACTGTCGTTTAAGCACTATATAAACAAATATGTATTGCATGTATTTCATTGTATTTTGAACAGCCTCTCTCATTTCAAGCTTATATAACTTCAGACCCATACAATTTAGGAATTACATTTTTTTTTCTAATAAAAGATGAGAGTCTTAAATTTCTAACGCTGAATTGAATCTTTATATAATCCCAAAACTCAATATTCTGTGGGTTTTGGAACTGGAGTGGAGACATTTTTGCACGTCTGGCAGTGAATGAGTTAAATTGCGTTTTTTTAAGCTAGTTATTAATCAGTTTCATTCATTTATTGAAGGTGTGCCTTCCACTCTGTCCGTAGCGCCTTAATGTGCAGAAAATACGGTTATCGCTATGTTTTGCCGAGTGAGGTTGTATAAAATACTATTACTAGGGAAAAAAACAACTCAATACTGTTTGAAAGGTGAAGTCGACCCTTTCAAACAGTATTAGTTCATTTTTTAACAGTAACAGAAGTATCAAAAGTAGTCATTCATTTTATTTATTTATTTATTTATTTATTTATTTATTTATTTATTTATTGCCAATGATATTCCAACCTTCCAACAAAATGCTTTACTCACCATCAAACTCAGCGGGCCCAACACCAACGATGATTATAGACAGCGGGAGTGATGCTGCCTGCACAGGAGCAAGCATAAGAGAAATAAGAGATGAACGTTTATAGCAGTGACAGCAGAGCGAGCCTGATAGACATACTGTCAATTCGGCACAGCGGCAATCACACTTGAAGAGGAAAAACAAAAAAACATTTTCCTTTCGTGACCAAAGTGTAGAGCAATTACCGTTTAGACCCTTCAGAAATGCAGGCTTGTGCTCAATTCTCATCACGAGCACAGGCTGTTGGGATCTTTGACATGCAAATAAATCCCATAAAGGTTTTATCGAATACAAGATTCCGTCTGGGAGTGATAAGGGTTGAACGAGTGATTACGCAGGATAAATTGGCTGAAATTCAACGTGAACTGAAGAAATGTGATGGAAACATGCCGGCGCAAACATGTGTGTTTACTCACATTGACCACGGCCTCTTTGGTTTGGACCATGTCAGATATGACTCCATCTGTGATCATCAACAGGACAAAGTACTGCGAGCCATCTGTTATCTCTGACGCACAGCTGGGACGCACACACACACACACACACACACACACACACACACACACACACACACACACACACACACACACACACACACACACACAAACACAAACACACATGGGCATGGACATTTGGCTAAAAGTCGACGATAAAGCCACATTGCACTCAAGTCGACAATTTTTTTTAATTACACATTTATGACCTTCAACATCAACATCTATGCTGCTTTTAATTTGTCCAGTTACCTTTGATGATCAACAACTACAGTTGCAATTGTAGGAAAACGGCCATTGATTTCCAAAGTCATCGACCAGCACTCACTTTGCAACTTTGTTGATAACAGGCGCAAAGTTGGTCGGTCCATATAACTGCACAGTTCTGAGGCTTTGGAAATAGGCCTCCATGACCCCGTCAATGCCGACACAGTTTGGATTATCACTGTTGCCACCCTGTAAAAAACAAACACAAAAACAAACAAAACCATTTAACCCATTCACTGCCATTCCCGGATTTATTCTTTCACGTATTTCCTGCCTAACGGGACCCTCTAGTAAATCACACCACACTTTTTATTTACAGTCGCAGCTTGGATTGATTCAGACAAGCACTACTGAAGGCCAAGGGTGATATCTACGGCCCACCACTGGTGTTCACCAGTTAGGTGATCAGTTAGGTTCTTTATGGTGATTTTTGCTTTGGACATTTTTGAACAATTGTTAAAAGTTGCCAAAAGAAAATGTTCTTGGATCAGTTCTTTAAAAAAAAAAAAAAATCAGGCAAAAACACTTTCGTGAGAGAACATGAATTAAGAAGCAAAAAACTCTATAGGTTGTTTTTTTCCATGACATAGCGCTCTCATTTATTGTGCAATAATCTATTTGCAACAAGTATGTGTTACATATTTCGATGCATTTTCATGCTTTGGGAAAACTTTATGTTGAAATTTGGCACATCTTTGAACGGATTGGAGCACTTAAATGGAAAACGCATCTACTTACAACATTTTCTAGTTAAGAAATTTCTTCCAGGAACAATTCATTTCATAAGTAGAAGTACCAGTGTATGTGTATTTTTTATTTTTGAATAATTAAGAAGTAGAAGCATTTTGATGCAATTTCAATAGTAATAATAACCATAATCATAATAGGACTAAAATAAGACCGTTTCTACTGTGTCTGCTAAGCAACACAGTACACAAACACATTGATCAAAAGCTATTATGTTTTCAATACATTTTAATATATGATTAAAAAAGTGTTCATAGCCAATTTCTGACCGCCTACTTTTGTATGAGTACTGCACAACAATTGAAGCAGGGCTTTACAAGTCAGCCATGCAAATTATTCTGAAACTCTGATATAGTATTGCATGACACGCAGGCAGTAAAACGGTGAAAGTAAAGAATGTTTTCAGGAGTGAATACGACGACTTCTGTAAATTTGTGAGACATCAGCTCAATGAGCATGGAAATCAGGGGTCTAAAACTGAAGGCCGAGGGACCAGCTGTCAGCGTGACGCTTCCATTAAAGTCAAAACAGTATGTCAACTTTATTTTTCTTGACAATGACAAATGGAATTCTTCTTTTCCTTTCTGGCAGATATTCTGCTTTAATGCTGCCCTTTTGCTTTACCCTGACCACTTCTGCAAGCATTCTTTTCCACCAAATCCTTTCTCAACATACATATCCACTTTGTTGTTACAAAAAAGGTATCACAGTCAAACGTGGGGACAATTGTGGGCGTGTCTACAGAAGAAATTATAACGTGACTCATGAAGGGCATCTTGGAATTTATTATGTTCAAACTAAATGGTTCATTTTACTTACTGCATATTGTTCCTTAGCTAGCATCGTGCTCTGTATTGCTCTTGTTTATTAATACCCTCCACCTGTAGAGTGAAGGGTATGAAAGGACAACCGACGCCTCCGCACAAGTTGTGCCCATAATTTGTAAAATGATTTATACTGAGCGTATTTTACAAAGATTCCACCGCATATAGCTATATTTTACGTTTTAAGACTCGCGCTGAATATTCCGGAAGTCTTGTTTTTGAGTTGGTGACGAGTCCTGACGTCACATCACGGAAGGAATGCCCTTGACCGAGAAAGGACACACTGTAGCAGTCCTTTCATCATGTCAATGCATTTTGCGGTACTTTGTTTGGTCTGAAAACTTCGTGTTGATCTGTGTTGATGGCGAAATTAGAAGGAAAACACATAAATAACGCGATGGTGAATCCTTGTGTGTTGTGACAAAATTTTTGAGCCCATTTCCACGGAGCTTTTTGGGTGCGACATTTCCCCCTCCTGATGCCTCAAAATGCCACAGAATAAATTCTTTAATCCATTGCAAACATGTATGCTTTCCTCTTCAGAACTATTTGAATCATATTCATAACTGGATGAGTAACAAGAAAGCATGTTCTCCGAATCTGAAGCCATTGTTTTGATTCTCGAGCAAGGCAAGACGTCTTGGCGTGACACCACGAACAAGGGGGCAGGACTTTCTGAAACTGGCCACTTCCGGTTTCAATTTTTTGCAGTTTCAGCACACTCTAAGTCATTTTTATTGGTGTTTTAAATGTGACTAAAAATATCATCCTGCGTATTTTGGGTATTTTAGATGCTATAAAACGTTTTTCTGATGTCAGTTAGGAGACAAAAAAGTGGTGACGGTTGTCCTTTAATAAACAACGCATATAAGTAAATCATATATTGTACGATGAGTAAAGTGGCAGTCTGGAGAGCCGATGCAGAAGGACGCACCAGTTGCAAGGTGAAGGGAAACCGGGAGGTCCCCGCTGGCATGCAAACGAGAACAACTTCTCGGCGAGCTGTTGTCGCAGCAACAACTCCCTGGCCCCAACCATATCCTGCTGTGTGTGTGTGAGTGTGTGCGTGTATGTGCACCATATGCGTGTGTTTATGTGTTTGTCCACAGGTGCGATGAAATATTGGTTTATTTCTTACCAGTGGGAATGCGTGGGAGATTTTGCCATCAGGGGGCAGTTTAGCTCCAAAGCCGTAGGCAGGAAAGAGCTTGTCACTGTCATAGTCTTGGATAATCTCACCCACTGCTTTTAGGGCCATGGCGTACGCATTCATCTGGTACGGGCTCATATAGTGAAGTGAGGTGGGCTGGGATGGGTTGCCTTGCAGGGAGACAAACAAAATAAAACCAAGAGTAGGAGCCATATGCCCTCGGCCTTCTTCTTTGCATATCGGAAACAGAAATGTGGATGAAAGACACTCCAAATGACTTGGGTGAACGACAACACCCTCGAGTGCAAAAACATAACGTGCATCATAGACAAATCACATAAAACCTTTAATGCCCTTTGTTAGTTATTCCCAACGTTTTTGGAAATAAGGCACTTTTTTAACATTAGAAAAAGCACACAGCACACCACCAAACAAAATTAATACAAAATAGGAAACGTTTGTCAGTTTCATACTTTTTACCATCTAATTGAAGCTCATTCATTTGTTTTTCCGTTACTCAAAGTTGCTGTCATAGATAAATAGAGAAGTTTACATGATTTGTTTTGAATAAAGAATTTTCTCCCCAAATCAGTAAAACCGGGAATCTGTGCTCTTCATAAACAGTTCAACAGGGGATACTGTACTGTACTTGGTTTACGAATAGAATCCATTCATTGGTGTGCTCAATGATATGATAACCGTATAATGTAATGTGACCTTTATAGGTGATTAGTTTATTTATTGTATTTTTTTGTAATGTCATGCACTTTAATTTAATTTCGTTTAATTTTAATTTAATTTAATTTAATTTAATTTTTTTAACCACATTGTGCTACATTCTCAGTCCTCACATTAGAAGTACACACATGAGGAATAAATTGGTTAACCGTCCACCGCAATGTGAAGGCTTTTTCAATCTTACCATTTGATGCTGTGAAATCTATGGCAACAGTGAAGTTCAGCTGGGTCCTTGTGTGCAAGAAAATCCCCCCGAAAGGTATATAAGCAACAAAAAAATAAATAAAAACAAGTCAATGTGCAAGTGAGAATTCATCACTAACAAAAATACAGCATGGTTTAACATAAAAAAATATATTATGATAAAACAACACAACAGACCCCAATGATTTTAATTCACTAATTAATATGCCTGGACAATATTCTGACCGCCACTTTCTGATTCGACGAAGCAAACCTTTCATCACTTTGCTGCTGTGAAATGTAAATCTCTCCACTGTGAGACTAACAAAGGCAAATCCAATCCAATCCAATCCAATCCAAACAAAACACTCAATTATGAGCGAATGAACCGAATGCAGAAAGGTGTTGACAGATGACATTTACCCGAGCAAAATTGCACAGGTGTAATTTTGTCAAAGTCAATATGAATTCATTGTGATGCTGACAAAGCCTTTGGGGTGTCAAGCCACAAACACACACACACACACGCACACACACACACACACACACACACACACACACACGCACACACACACACACACACGCACACACACACACACACACACACACACACACACACACACACACACACACACACACACACACACACACACACACACACACACACACGCATACGCGCACACACACACACAGTGAGAAGAACTTAATCATTATTCTACTCACCCTCCTCGGATGAAATCCACAAAAGTGTACTCGGACTCCACTTTGAAGGACAGCAGAGTTACCTTGTGTTTACACACACACACACACACACACACACACACACACACACACACACACACACACACACACACACACACACACACACACACACACACACACACACACACACACACACACACACACACACACACACACACACGGACATTCTTCAAAACAGACGAAAACTACAGCGAGGAAATGCAAACTGAGCTGCATTCATGCCAGGAAGGGACACATCCAGGTTGCCAGAAGGCATAGCAGATATTGGGCAAGAAAGACACGTGGGAGTAAAAAAAAACATCAAACTCTCAACCGTCAAGCAAGAAAGCAGCTCTCCCAGCAACTCGTGGCCATTATTCTATTTTTGACATCAGCGGACTTTGAACCTGTGACTTTAAGTCCTCACACCTGAGCTTCTGCCACCTCACAAATAGGCAAGTGCAGGCTTGGCGGTCAGACTTACGGTTCCTGAATTGACATATTTCTTCTTTTTGCCCTTCTTCTTGGGATTTAAAACCTGCCCATGAGGGAAGAAATAAAGCTTGTATGAGGTTACTTTATGTGAGTATCACATACTAAAGAAGGCTTGAAAAAAAAGTGCTCAATCATGATAATGTCTGTGTATTTACCGTATTTTCCGGTGTATAAGGCGCACTAGAGTATAAGGCGCACCCCAAATGAATGGTGTATTTTAAAAGTTGTTCCATATATAAGGCACACCGGAGTCTAAGGCGCACCTCAAACGAATGAAAAATGTTTTCCAAATATATATACATATATATATATATGTATATTTGGAAAACATCTTTTATATATAAGTTTTCCAAATATAAGGCACATCATATAATAAGGCGCTACAGAAGAGGCTGAGGTTACGCACTGCTTCTTCTACAGGAGGAAATGCAGTCAGTGGCTGCTGACAGTATTTATTGCTTCACATGTAAGGCGCACCTGTGTATAAGGCGCAGGGTCATCTTTTGAAGGAAATCAATGCTTTTGGGTGCACCTTATACACCGGAAAATAAGGTCAATGGAAATAATATCAATACAAGATTGAAATCAAATCGTGTTTTCTCCAATCACAATTGAATAACATTAGTTTAGGTTTCACCTCATAGACATTGAACTGGTTCTGGCCGCGAGACAGTTCTCTGTAGCTGGTGGTGAATTCGCCAATGAAGTCGTGGCTGCAGACATACACCCACACAGTTGGGGGTGGGGGGAGACAGTAAAGCATAAATCCAAATGTCATCGTCTGAGACAATGTGTCAAATCCTATTCATATCTCCTTCTGTGGGTCTGCCAGATTATCTCCCCTTGCGTCATGGTCACTGTGTGAGTTTTCTGATATAGTCATCAGCAAATATAAAATGGATGGATTTAAAAAAAAGGATATGAACATTCAAATTGTTTGTGTTGAAGTTTCAAAGCTGATTTGGTTTGGGACTGGGCAACAGTTCCCCAAATAATCACTGCATGTCTCCTGTAAATAAATACATCACCTGAGATGAATACTGCCCTTTCTCTCTCAGAGGGCTGCTGTCATTATCCGCACTGTCTCTAATACAACAATCCACATTTTCACAGCAGACACAACTTCTGCTATATGCACTATAAAACATTCTCGAACAAAATGCAGGTAAAAATTTCAAGATTGATCCCCCCAAAAAATAAATAAATAAAAATAGCATAAGGCGAGAAAAAAGCTAGTTTTTGACCACGGCTGTAATTCTCAATAAGCAAGGTTAGAATGTTCCGATGCTCATGACCGACTTGACTTTTGAAAGTCTTTAATTATTTTTAAAAGAATAATAATTATTATTATTATTATTATTATGTTAAACTTTGAAAATACACAAAGCGTTTTTGACGTACAAAATTGTGTGAAGATTCATCACGTCCTCAGCATTTGACATAAAATGATTGTCAACAAATTATTATGCATAATCTGAAATTCAACAACTGTCCCATTTTAAAATGGAACACATCAGAGAGGTTTTGTGCACACCAAAGAAATGTGACATGAAGATAAATCTATTACATTGTGCAACAAAAAAAAGCCGACGGGAACATATTAATTAAAAAAAATCACATTGAGGTAGCTTGTCTTTACCTTCCATCACGATCCCAGTCATAGACGTCTATTTTTACAGTCCTGAAACAAAGAACACATTTATGAGAGCGACAGTGTTTTCAATCATTGAACATATTCCCCTTGCCAGCAGAAATTTTAAATATGAATTGCAACACTGCTGAATTTAAAAAATGCAAAACCTACTTGCACTAAGACTGATTCATGGATATCTACTATAACAAAAGTGGCAGTAGTAAAATGGCCGTTACAAAGCATTGTTATTTCAACACAGTTACTATTTCGTTACTTTTTTTTTCTCCAAAACATTTTATCTCACCTATATCTGGCTCACCGAGTTACCTTGAGAAGAACTTGGTAGGGAAAACTACTACTACTACTACTGGACCCTCTGCACCCTGCCCACCACCTTCTCCAGCTACTGCCCTCAGGCAAGCGCTACCGACCCATGCGCACCAAATCAAGCAGACATTTAAACAACTTCTTCCTCCAAGTCATTAACTCTTTAAAAAATACCCCAAATAGAAGTGTATAGTGTCTCTTTACAATTTCTTGATGATGATACTAGTGCAGCGTGTTCTACCGGAGACAAATTCCTTGTGTGTTCTACATACTTGGCAATAAAGATCATTCTGATTCTGATTCTGATGTATTATTTTTGTTTGTTTTTTGATCTGCTGCTGTTGTTTTAAGTAATTATTTTTTTTCGTTTGCACTTCCGGGCCCCCGTAGTAACACAGTGATAAGTATCAGGTCACCCATTAACATTTAACTTCATTGACACAAAGTTGCGATGTCTCATGAGGACACCAAATGTAAAATATGCAGGTAATAGCCCCAAGTAATTCTGCTCTTCGATGCTTTTTGAGTTATCCTGACGAAGGCGAAAAAAAAGAAGAAAAAGAAAGTGTGTGTGTATCACTTATTGAAAGATTTGCATCATCTGAGCATTGCCGTTTTAATTTTATCGTTGTGAAGAAAAATTTCAAATGCTATTCACGTTTCAGTGTGCGCTGCTATGATCAAATTCCCACGGGGACCAGTGGAGCCATGAAAGGCATCAAGTATATGCAAAGTGCACCTGGCTGCAAGTGACAATCACATCTGCTCGGCGGAATCAGAATGTCGCTTTTAATGCAGAGTGCCGTGTGGAAACCGAGGCAATCTCAATAACACCAGCACTGGTCCCCGGTACAAAATGACCGACTGCTGGCATTATTCTGACTGCCGCGGTAACACCTGATGTCATCCAGAGTCCACCTCCGATCCCTTCAGGGTCTTCGACATTGCTTTGTGTCAGTGCAATGAGTTGTGCAATAATTACAATATACGCACGATAAAAACCACCACCATTTCCCTTTGCATTTTTTTTCCTGACCTGTCATAGTCTCCGTTGCAGAGAGCTCGAACGGGAATGGTGAAAGGTTGCCAAACCGGATTCAACGTGTTCTTGATCACCTCGGTTTTATGACAGATGGTGAATCTGTTGGAGAAATGGAAAAGACTTTGAGAAAACAAACAAGATGAGTCAAAACGGGCTTTGTTTGCTCTCTCTGTGATTATCGCACAGCGTTTATTTTTCATATCGCCGTGATGCGTCCATTTCATTTTGTTTGGGAGGACATGAGCAGATGGAGTTTTGCTCAGACAAATCCAAGAAAAAAAACTCAATTACCTTCAGTTCGACCTTCCTAGTTTATTGGATGCGAAAATATCTTCCAGACAGCCTGTCACTGGATGTGAATATATGTCATTTCGTTTACATACTCATATTTTGGGACATTGGTTTGATGTTCAATTGATTAATCAGTGCCATCCGGTGCATGAGTGGTTAGCACGTTGACCTCACAGTGCAGAAGTCGTGGGTTCGATCTGGCCTTCTTTTGTGGAGTTTGCATGTTTTCCACAGGCCTGCATGGGTTTTCTCCGGTACTCTGGTTTCCTTCCTCATTGTAAAAACATGCACGGCAGGCTAGTTGAACACTCCAAATCGTCCCTAGGTGTGAGTGTGAACACGAATGGTTGTTTTTCTTTTTGTGTCCTGGGATTAGCTATTAACCGGTTTAGGGTGTCCCCCACCGACTGCCCGAAGATAGCTGGGATAGTAATCAAAACCCTTAGCGATCCTCGTGAGGATGAAGCGTTCCAGAAAATGAATGAATGAATGCATAAACTGAAACTAAATTACACATCCCAGATCTCGACAAGTAGCACAATGATTCATGCAAACACATATTATTTGATCTCGGACTCACGTTCCATCTTCATTGCTGCGGTAGAAAACCAGGAAGGGGTCTGACTTGCCAAAAAAATCTTTCTTATCCAATTTGTTGGCACACAACTGCATGGTCGCAATATCCTGTGAGAGAACACACGTCAGGGGAGCGACGAAAATATTTCATCATCATTGAAGATGCAATGTGATTTCATAGGGAGCAACCGGCTAACCGTTTTTTTATTTATTGAGATGAGCCTAAATATTTTTTTAAACTCAACACCCCATCAAAATGCAAAGCAATCCTCAGAGTTACACTTGTGTCGTGAAGATACAAAATCCCAAGTCTGCAAGCAGTCAAGCCTCATCTTCACAACGACTGCTGCATATCAAGTCAAATTCAATCCGGTGTTTCATTTAAACTACGCAGCACTGAGAGAAACACATCTTATCATGGATCATCTGTATTATAGACAGTGTAGGAATGGGGGAGTCGCCTCATCCATATTTATGGTTGGTTAAACCAATTAATGAGACGCTGTTTTATTATGGCTACTGTTTTGAAACGCTTGCTACGGTTCGGAAGGAGAATTGGATTGTCCTCGATGGAAACTCATATTCGGCACATCCAGTAGTCGGAGACTCAATCCATTAGACACCTTTGGATTTGATAGTATTAACGAACGACATGGAACTACTGACATGATATTTGGGACCAGCCCACTGAAATTGCAGTTAAATTGATTAGATTCAAATTGATTGCTTTACCAGGTCTGACTATGATTGCATGTTTTTTTTTAAGTAATGACACGTGGCTTATAGAGTGTAAATCAAGCCTTTGGATGTTATTTTCCACCATTAACTCATTTAATTTAACGTATTTCCCCGTGTATAAGGCGCACCCCCAAATAATGATGTATTTTCTAACTTTTTCCATATACAATAGAAGGTGCAACTTCAATGAATGAAACAAGTTTTCCAAATATATAAATTTACAAAGGTTTTCGAAATTTAAGGCACACTATATTATAAAGTGCTACAGTAGAGGCTGGGGGCTACCTCTTCTACAGGGCTCAATATTACTTGACATATAAAGCGCACCTGCGTATGAGGCACAGTGTCATCTTTTGAAAAAAAAAAAAAGGCTTTTTGGTGCGCCTTATACACCGGAAAATATGGTAATTTTGCTTATGAATGTCCATTGCTGAATGGGTTCAGTTCTATTTTTCATTAGTGTTAAAAAAGTAATTAGTGGTAGTAGTTGGAGTTGGAGGCATATCATTATACTGTTTATGTATGATTGCATGAGTGGAGCAACACTGTTGGTGGTTGGGAGTTTCTATTACTATCGGAAAAAAACACATATCTACTTGAGGCTTGACTAAGTGATTCACTTGGGAAACTCCAGCTCATTTGTCACATTCCACGCCGTCTTCTAAAAGTTGGGAGGATCATTAAAACTTTCCCGCACTTGTGTGTGTGTGTGTGTGTGTGTGTGTGTGTGCATTATTATTGGGGCACAGTTGAAGTGTGTGCTTGGATACTGACCCTGCAGTTGCTGAGCTCCTCAGCAGTTAAGATAATGACCCCACACTTCTTCCCGGGAATTCCACTGTAAAAATAAAAAGAGAGATGATTGATGCATGAAATTAGTCCTCTTGTGGTCGTCTGTTTATACAAATGTAGATCCTACTGCACAGAACTGTTTTGTGGAGTTTGCCTATGTGTATGAATCCTTTCCATTTCAGCCTTGGGTGATATTATACATATTGTAAAGAGGCAAATTCACTTGGTTGAGTCAATGTTTTCATAACCTCCAATGGCAAAATCCCTGCCCCCATCAACTTGCAAATTCATCCTAAACACCACCTTTTGCTGAACAAAAGTCATTTTTGGGAAAGACAGAAAAAAAAACCCGCTAAATTTACATAATGTGAAAAAAGATATGCGTCTACATTAGCATAAATGTGTAGTGTAAATAAATAGCAATACTATCAACCGGTGTTTCTCGAAAATTAGGCCCTTGATGGATTCGATAATGAGTATTGAATATTGCATGAGTACATTGTCAAATACTTCAATCATGTAGAACAAAATTTATAGTTTTGCTCCCGCTGGCTCTTTAAAAATCATACACTAGCGCGCATGCATACTACCATTTTGTTCAAGCTAGCTTACGTTTTACTGTAGCATGCCTGCATCCAACGACTGAATGTGTTAAATACATAAATATTGTAGCACCCGTAACTGACACTGCACCTTTTAGTACGGCGCGCCTTTTGGTCGTGAAAATACAGGAATAGTAAAAATAAATGTTATATAATAATATTCATAATATTATTACTACTACTATTACTACTACTACTACTACTAATAATAATAATAATAATTTGCCACAGCACCCATTATAATATCTCAAGACACGAGTGTGCAATGGCACCCTGATCGAGAATTACTGCATCATTAAATGCTTTTCAATTGAAGCCTTACAATATATTAATCCCTAGTTTGAAAGCTCCATTTATATGTGAAAACCTTTTAGAGTTCAATCGTTAAAAGGGTTTTATTGACCTGTTGTGAGGAAGGGAGGGAGAAAAAGAGAGAGCGTGAATGCGAGAGTTTATGGGTAAATTAGTGACAGCCACTTCACATAAAGGGCAAAGCTTCTTTGCTGTTTGGTCGATCGTTTTCCAAATTATGAGAAACACAGTTGCAAGGATGATCGTTTTTTTGTGCCAATCCAAGAGCCAAACGCATCCCAATTGTCACAGTATTACACCGTACACACCGAATACAATATTGGACCTACTTTTTGTATTCTTCTGACCAGCGCGGACACACCTGCATACATGTATTTGTGTCATTGTTCTAACCTCATTTTAGATTATGTGATTTGAGTCAGAAGAATTTCAATTAAGCACTCTGACAATCCATCCGCACCCCAATGTGCCATTGCAATATCAACGAGACATCAATTTAATAAACATAAAAATTCCATTTTAGAAGGCAACATGCGTGTAATGAGTACTGAGCTCCAAGTCTAACCATTTAGACCTTGGAAAATGGAACAGGCTAACCGCATACTGCGATGTTCAAAGAAGAGAGCCCGAGAGTGGAATTGATTCAGAAGGTCATCCTATATACCACCCACCCAATTTCCAAAGACTCAAGGTCTGGATAAATATTTCCAGTTCAGATCCAACCTCTTCAATATATAACTCCTCTATATGTAATTTATGATTGCCTTTAAAGCAGTCCAGAAGATGAATGAATGCCTAAACTAAAACCAAATTACAAATTGCATTTATGAGCACTGTGCACACATCACATCACATCCCAGATCTCGATGATTAGCATAATGAGTCACGCAAACACAAATAATTTGACCTCATGGGTTAACGGTAACCAAAATGCCAAATTCTTCTGTGATAAAACTCCAAATATTTTATGGACTCGATAACAGTGAACCAATTAAAACATTCACACGCTGTAAAAGATTGACATACTATTTAGACCAAAATATTTGGAATACAGTCAAAATTACAGATGCCGTTGAATCTTTTCACCACCATTACCAGAATACGTAGAGAACCGTCATTTCAGATGATGGAGTAGCGGATACAATGAGCAGACAATTACCCAATCAATAACTCCCAAGAAACAAAGCGCGTGGTGGCATGAGACAGACCAGGGTAACCGATGAGTTCATCCCCGTAACAACCCACTTTCACACCTTGGGTGAACTGAAGCAGACTGATTGGAAGGATAATTATCTCAATTTCCTAAACTTTCTCCAGGGTCTCCGACGAGGTTGACGTCATCGGAAAACCTCTAAAGGAGCATTACAAGAAGACTGCCACCCTTACAGCGTGGCTAAATTTCAATTGATTCATTCTCAACCTATTTTGAGAGGTCTGAGACAAGTCTGTCTAAGGCTTGAGGGCAAGAAGCCTGCGAAGGCATGCATTTCTTGTACCTGACATCTTTCTAAGACAAAAAAAAAACCAATCTTTTAATTGTGCCTTGAGGGGAAATTCAGTTCCTCAGAAGGTTGCAGGTCATTACTCGAGTGTCGTGACCATAGGTGTGTGCTGGAATATAAACTGACGACTAAATGGAGAGTTTTTCTCTTTTGGATTCTCCGCACATGGAAATTGCCGTGGGAACAACGCGATACGATGTTTAAAAAGTAAAGCATTTTATCATTTTGGTAGTGGTCACCATGGTCACCATGATCACCATGGTCATCCGTCCGTCAGTCCGTCCCTCCGTCCGTCCCTCTGTCCCTCCCACCTCCATCCCTCCCTTCTCCTTCCCTCCCTCACCCCTCACCCCTCTATCTATCTATCTATCTATCTATCTATCTATCTATCTATCTATCTATCTATCTATCTATCTATCTATCTATCTATCTATCTATCTATCTATCTATCTATCTATCTATCCGTCTATGTATCCAATCGATCCAATATATCTATCCAATCTATCTACTTTTTTCCCATATGTTCGCAAAACTGCTTTACCCCAATCCCACAAAATATTTGCACCAAGATCAAATGGGCTTATTTGATACAAAGGAGCACAATTTCCATACCACATGTTTTCCACTTCATTTTGAAGGTTGAAATTTAGCCTAAACATGGAGGCGCTCTCCGGGATTCAACGGAAGGAATGTCAAAATGCTAAGAACCAAGGCACGAAACCTCCAAACTAGTTTTGGCACTGCATCGATTCACACGGCAATCACCCGATCTTGCCCCGAAGCAAAAGCACAGCGGTGCATCCATATGGGATTATGCGTGGGTGTGTGAAATGGATTGCGATACTTTTGAAAAGAAAATTGAAAACAAACTAAATATTGCGAACACCTCAGGGGATTTTTAATATACACTTGAACCCTTTTCATGGACAGTGGTTATTACAGTGTACATCTTATCATCTTATGAGGTCACAGGTTACCATTATTTGTGCATGAATGGTTATAAAATAAGATTGCATGCCAATCAAAGTACTTATTTGCTTGAGAGTAGTTGAGTGTGTGCAGAGTGTGCTTTTATATCTCTAAGCCGTTTGCTCCTGTTTGGCTAATTTCTTTATCATGATTTTTCAGTATTTCATATCAATGATTGAAAAACCTTACTTTCACTCCTCTGGTAAATTACTTGCAAGGGTAAATTATAGTGTGCTGACAAAGATACTCGTTCCCTCAAAATCTTTCTTATTGTTGCTTGTCAGGGAGCGCCCCAGGGTTTAATTTACACCTCAAATCATGTTTCCACTATTTCTGCTTTGGAGTCATGTTCTCTTTCAAAAGCAGTGTGTGTTCAAAGAAACCTGAATGGACGATCCTACCTGGGAATACTTTCTTTTTTGTGCTAGTGAACTGCTGTCGAAGTGACAGCGGCTTCAGCAATTCATACTTAAAAGCTAAATATGACCTGGATTTGGTCTGTGCGAGTTATTACTTCCTTCAGTGCAAGCAAGCCCTTACCAGTTGTAGAAATGTTTGCCTTTTTCCTGCAAGGAGATGAAAGGCCAGATAATTGGCAGGCAAGAAATAATGTTGCAACGACATGAGGGAATTGCCTCAAAGCAATTACTAGGTGTCCAATAAGATTGCTCTATAATCCTTTTGCTGCTCGTGGCCTCTTTGTGATATATTTGCCTTGTATACGCAATATTACAATACAGTATACGCGCTTTTGGGATCCAAAACAAAATCAAACTTGATGTTGCTTCACTAATTCCAATTTCTCCTTCTTGGTAGAGGTTCCCGTTGGCGGTTTCTTTATATAGTTGACCTGACATTGGAACACACAAAACAATGGCAGTATAACGACAAAATGTAGCTCAACTGGCTGCCCACGGAATGCACAGACATACCTTGGAAGGCTTCTAAGTTTACCTTCTCAGGACAATTTGTCTTGATGATTCCTCGTCTTTAAATGAGAAAGGAAAATGCTTATAGGCTTTTATTCGTGACTTTGCATCACGATTGAATATACAGCTGTAGTAGCACCTTGCAGCCGTTTCACATTAATGAGTACCAATGCTCATGCTCTACATTGACTGAATTCCAATGATTTTGCTCCGGTGAATCATTCAGACCCTAAGCATGAAACATAGGCCATATATAGAAATCAATATAAATAGAAGCAGACAAATTGCCATTCGAGGCTGAGTGAAGAGAATACTGTGTATTCAACGGTGATTTAGTTTGAACATGAAAATATAGACATTAAAACATGCACAATGTTTTTCAATAATAATATTAACTCATTCACTGCCAGACAATGTGCAAATATGTATCAATCAAATTTCAAATCAAATTTTCAATCAAATTGTAGGACCCACAGAATATTGAGTTTTAGGGCTACCGTATTTTCCGGTATAAGACACACCCAGAAGCCTCGATTTTCTTCAAAAGATGACCGTGTGCATGATATGTGAAGTAATATTGATCCACAATAGGTCTCGCAACTACTGTCAGCAGCCATCGACTCCAATTCCCCCTGTAGAAGAAGTAGTGCATAACCCCAGCCTCTACTGTTGCGCCTTATAATGTGGTGTGCCTTATACTTTGAATTTGCTTTAAATATTTATATGTTATATTTAGAAAGATTTCGTCATTCTTTGATTTCGTAATCCCCTTATATATATATATATATATACACTCCATCAGATTTTACAGACACTAACTTTCAAAGTGAAAGTCAACAAGTTCTCTCATGAATGAATCCCTCGCCCGTAATAGGAACGTATCCAATCTCCATTCAAATTACAGCAAGTAATGACATTACCATTAGGAGTCTTTGGAAAGTAATTTTGCCTGCCATCGCCCGCCCAACTTAATGAAGCTACGGAAAGATACTTGAGGAGTCGGGTCACCTTGGGAAACTTGCACTTTAAATCGATGCAGTGTGCATGGACCATTTGTTTGTATTATCTGGTCACTAAGAAAATGGCTGTAACATTCAATTAAGGCAGGGGTGTCAAAGTCATTTTTTACCGCGGGCCGCATTATAGTTAAGGTTTCTTCTTTGAGGGCCGTTATGAATTTGGGGAGGCCATTAGAATGTTTAAGCCCCTCCACATATTACATATAGAGCGCACAACCAATTAATGAATAACTAGTTTTCAAATCTGAAGTCAAGGATAATGACTGTTATTGTGGTTTACATCCAAAAATATGACATTTTGGTCAGGATCTTAGCAAATATCATGGAATTTCACAAGTTTGATTTGCTTTCGCGGGCCGAAAAAAATGATGTGGCGGGCCGGATTTGTCCCCCGGGTCTTGACTTTGACACCTGTGAATTAAGGTGATGTGGCCGTTTGCCTCTTCCTCTTCTCTCATACTTTTAACCGTTTGGTGTGTTTCTTATTAGTTAGAATTGAAACTTTTTTTTCCTCAGTAGTGATTAATCGTACAAGGCTATCAAATAATCATTATACAATTAATCTAATCTATGATAAAATTAATATGTATTTTCTGTCTCTTCTTTTGTTTTACTTCCACGACAGTCATGTTTGATGCTGTGTTTAACTCATTCACTGCCATTCATGAATGTATTCGGGAATTGAAAATATGACGTAATGTGCCATTCCCGAATTAATTTGGGCTTTGTCTCTTCTTGCTTGGGTGCCGATTAAACGCTGGCCAGACCTCTGGCAATGTTTTTTTTCCCTTCCACAACGGGGCAGCATTTCCCTTTTTTCCATTTTAGCACTTTGTTCCAGCTTCAGCTGCTCTTAAAGCACTACATAAACCAATATGGAACTGTATAGTGCCACTTAGCAGTTTTTTTGACGACGATACTAGTGCAGCGTGTTCTATCGGAAACAAATTCCTTGTGTGTTCTACATACTTGGCAATAAAGATGATTCTGATTCTGATTCAGATATGTATATGTAATGCATTGTATTTGGCCCTCATTTCAGGCTCATTAGACTCCAGACCTATATAATTTAGGAATTAAGTCTTTTTTTTCTAATGAAAGAACATATTCTAATGTGTCTTCCATTGCATTGAATTTTTATGTCGTCCAAGACCTCAATATTCTGTGGGTCCTGGAATTCGAGTAACAATGACAAAAACCCTGGCACTGGAGTGAAATATTTTTTGCACATCTGGCAGTAAATGAGTTCTGGTATTTGATATGGTATTTTTAATGGTTGTGTACAGGAACGTTGAATTGGTGCAGCGTTCTGCAATTTTAAAATGCAAAATGTCTTCACTTCCAGATAAACAATAAGCATATCATTCATTTAAATCCTATCAATTATAGTATCATGTTGCACTTGTTCATTCAGCTGTTGTTAAAGCGCAATATAAATCAATATGGTATTGTTGCTTGTATTTTACTTAGATTGTTTGATTACACCTTTGGGATCCTAACCTGTCTGTGATTTGCATAAACATTATTGTGTTTCCTTTCAGTGATAAAATATTTCGTCTTGCATCTGTTGGCTCTCTTTAACCACCCTCACTGTCAGCCTCTGGTCTCCAGTGGATTCCATCGAATCTCTGGCTTCCTGTGGTCGATAATACGTCTAATGAGGATGCATCGTGTTGAAAAAGTCTCACCGAGGTTACCCCCCTAATTTAAATGCAACATTTTCATGTGATACATCTCACTAAATGTCTTTTTTTATTTTACACCTGTGACTGAGACAATATTACCTAAGACTGTCCCATGCCTCACACCGAACCATTTTCAAACGCCAATAAAATGAGAGCAAATTATTTTGTACTAAATTTAGAAAACCGTGGGCTAACAGCGCACCACGCAACACAATACGTACAATTAGGTCCGATAATTGGATTTCCCCTTGTCTTTCCCCTTGCTTTGATGTTTTGATCAAAAGCTAATTCATGTCTCCTTGAGGCAGACCACAGCAACACAGAATGTCAGGGAAGACCATTTTGCATTTTGAGGCATGCGCACGGTAGTGCCCCCGGAGTCATCGCAAACGACGATGTCTCATGCTTGGTCACAAGCAAACATGAGCTGGAATGACTTGGACAGAGAAGCCAGGAGGCGAAATGTCACCTTAACTTGAATCTGACTCATAGTTCAGAGTTACCTTTTGGTCTGTCACTCTCATTTGGTGCTCAGGCAAAGATAGATTTGTTAGCTGAACAGTGAGATGAGGATGGTAAATCCTGAAAAAGTCTTTTAACAATGTTTTTGTGTGCATCTGCAAGATGGCCAAAACTCAATTTTTATTGTTACATTTTATGATGAATCACGAATGACTTGTGTTGCCCATGTGATTTAACAGGGCCATTGCAAATGTGCTTATATTTGTTTTTTGTTTTTATACAGTTTGTAAAAAATGTTAATTTGGCCTCAGGGAAAATTTTGTTTCACATTCATTTTGCTGTATTGACATTTTCCCACTCACGATCAAAATAAATAAAATACATACAAATAAATAAAACCGCTTTAAAAAAAATGAAATGTACGTTTCCCAAAACAATAGCGCTGTTGGGGTAATTCGCTATACGAACATATTTAAACATCTGTTTGCATCGTTTTGTTTTGTTTTGGACTTCTTGATACGTCATATCCTGCCTGCCTTTACATGATGTCACGTCCTATTACGTCACATTCTATCACATCACATCCTGTCCGTCTTACATAAATGCTCTCCCAGCGCGTCGATCTCTCTCTTCCTTTCTGTCTCTCCTCGGCCGACCTCACAATGTCCCTGCTGTCTACAAGATTAAAATAACTTATTCTGTTCAACACCTGGCTTCCTGCTGATTTCACCATCCCACTTCTAACACCCTGAAAAGCGATGAACCAGGAACAAACGATCACTTTGAACCCAACAAGCGCAACCCCGCAAAAATAGAAAATCCTATTGGAAAACTTCATATACATGGAAGATGTTAACAAACAATTTTAGGACTATAAAATTGTAACAAAAACCTGTGAATTATTTCACATACACAAAGAAAAACTGAATGAAAACAAAATTTACTGTGCCGTGAAAAAAAACAAGTTTTTCAAATTCTCATTCACTGCAATTCCTGGATTTATTTGGGAATTGAAAAGCCTGACGTGGAGCGCCATACCCTGATTTATTCGGGTTTTGGTTTTTCTTGCGGGATGGGGGGTGCAGATAATGTGCTGGTCAGATCTTTGGAAATGTTTTTCCCCTACCACGAGGGGGCAGCATTTGCCTTTTGTATAGCCGCACCATTTCAAGTTTAGATAACTCCAGACCCATATAATATAGGAATAAACCTTTTTTTTCTGATGAAAGACCAGTTTCTTACACTGAATTGAATTTTTGTGTAGTCCTTAAACTCAATATTCTGTTTTTGTTTGTTTGTCATTTTAGTAAAAATGACAAAAACGCTGGCACTGGAGTGGACACATTTTTGCACATCGTCTGGCAATGAATGAGTTAATAGTTTCTCCACTTTATTGTGAATGAAGCAAATGTAAATATGCACAAATATAATATGCAAAATATAAATATTTATCCCTATTGTTGTTTTCTTTTCTCTGGTATTTTTTGTAAATACTCCGCAACCGTTGATTATAATTACTAAGTGCAAACATGATTTCAGATCTACAAACATTAAAATGCATTTTGGGAGAATATTCTGGAAAAAAATGAACAACTTTAGTCTTAATTTTTTATTTTGTAATATCGATTTGGGAGATTTTGAGGGAGGGGTTTAATTGTGCCTTTTGAGTACAATGGCTGAAAACTGTTAAACTGTCCGCTTGGCTTTCAATTGTTTTTTTTTTGTTGAAAAGTAACACAGATAATCTTATCAGAGGCACAATTAAAAGCAATGGTATTGCGCCACCTGTTATTTTAGCGGAACAAAAAAAAAGTGAAACGGATTTTGAAAGAAAATCTGTAGTGCTTCTCTCATGTTTAATGCATATCATTTCAATTCCCTTAATGTTGGTCCAACAAGTGGTGTGGTTGACAGATTAAGAGTGTCACAGAACAACACTGTCACATTATTTGCCAAGATGCTCGGAGTTGGCACGAAGGAATCACTAATTTCCACATGAAAGCGAGCCAACTGCTGACAGATCTATGTGGTGCAAGCTTGCAGTTGGAAAATACACAAATGCTTTATTCAGATTCTTCTGCTAAAAATACGTCTTTTTTTTTCCTTTTCCCAAAAGTGGAATTGACAGACAGTTGGGATCATAATTTTCAATTGACTCAGCAATACGGCACTATGCAGCATGCAGCAACAATTTGACAAAAACGATGCATTTTTTTCCAACGAGATCTGCCGCAGGTGTACAATTACATGTCACTCCGTCGTCGAAATTTGGGCTAAAGTCATTCAACAGGCTCCTCAGAAGCTGCAAGTGGTTTCGTCCTGTAGCTCATCTTGTCTGAAGGGGCCAGATGATACCTCACTGACTGCAGCAGATGGCAGGTGATGTTTCGGTAGGACATTGACCACAGGGGAGGTAAATTGTGTGTGTGTGTGTGTGTGTGTGTGTGTGTGTGTGTGTGTGTGTGTGTGTGTGTGTGTGTGTGTGTGTGTGTGTGTGTGTGTGTGTGTGTGTGTGTGTATCTAAGTAGGCAGGTAGGTGGGTGGTTATCTGGAGCGGGAAGTAGATGGCTGAGTTTGATTGCTCACTATGGAAGCGACTGGGAAACTCTGTCGGGATTTCAGTCTGTTTTTCAACGCCGAACCGGATAATAGATTGCCTCATTTGTGAAGCACAAAGTCATCTGAATTATAATTAATTAGTGTGATTAAACAAGATTTTTCTCCTTTATTTTGTTTCAAAGATCTCCCTCCAGATAAATTACTGAGTACAGCTGAGGTAAATCTAAATGGACGATATGCATTTGTTGTCCTATGGATTAAAAAAAAGTTGTTTTAAATTATGTAAGAAAGAGAACTGATCTGTTTTCCAATTAAAAACATATTAATCTCAACCTATGGTTTGCAAACAATAAAATGTTAAACGTTCTGGAAATGCTTTCATAATGCAGTGGTCCCTTGTTTGTGTTGTTTGTGCCATTTATCATTTATAGAGTTTAAAACAAAATGAATAATACGTACTCAAATAAAAGATGCAAGTGAGGTGCAGGTTTAATTTTTACGTTGTACTGTGTAATATTTGTGAATTTGAATGTGTGTAATAATCCATTTTATAGTAATACATAGTAATCCATTTTTTTTATTTATTTACTTTTCCACACAGTCATTCCAACTGGCTTGCACTTAATGCTAATATTAACATAGGCAATTACACTTATCTTGCATTAATTACCACACACACACTAAATGAAAAAAAAATAGTGAGATGAAATGAAATGTGTCCGATATGAAAAACTCTGACCACATATAAAAGTATTACATTTTAGCTCTCATCTAAATGTCACATATTCTTAAAAGTTCACATCCGATGATATTTCACTTGATATCTTTATTTATCGCATATTGTGTAAATCATTTTCAGAACCGTCGGATGTGAACCAAGCTACGCCAACTAATGTGGGCATCAAACGAAATTTGGTTGAACGCCAAATGTGTGATGCATGTTGATGGTCAATATGTGATGTGAACATGAAATGGGTGGACAACAAAGAGGAGTCAAATTAATCAATAGTGCTGATTTTAAATGGCTTCATTGGGAAGACTGATTAAATTTGAACTTCACCTTGGCTCTCAAATGTTAGTTTAGGGAATCTTTGGCACTCTCTCAGAGATAATGAGAGCTGGTCATTTTCCTATCCGGGTACAATTATAATCTTCAAATGTGGAAAATGAGCAAAAACGTGAAGGGACATTCTGGAAAGTTGTGTTATAGCCTTATAATTGAGAAAAAAAGATACTACGGAATACTTGCTGGCAATGGTTTAATGAGTTCATGTCTTTGAGTGACCAAAGGGATGCAAAAGAGGCTAACATCAGAGGGAGATGTTTTTCTCTCCAGAGAAATTTTGAAATGCATTACTGTCCCTTATTATGAACAATATTGTAAAAAGAACTTTCAAATGACATTGGAGCGCTTATGACTTTCTCGTGAAACCTTTTTGGTAAAGGTCAAATCACATCAACTCAAAGCAAAAGTGCTTAAAAAAACATATTTGACATCTTTCAGGGGAGTATAACAATGCGTGCTGTAAAAAATGTATGTAATGAATAAATCACTAATTTAATGGATACATTGATAAAGATTAATTGATTACTTGGTTTCGATTCAGTGTGGTTTTATGTCATTCATGATATATTTGTCTTTGTTTCCGTGGCCCTTTTATCACGTTGTGGTGACTTGTTAGGTTGCTGTCTCAAAACCGTTGGTGTCAGCTCTGTCTACCAATTTGCTTACAATATTACTGCACACACTCCACGGATAACAAATAATGGCTCATGCACAAGTCTGTCACAAAAAAAAAATCTATTTTTGGTCTCTCAAAGTGGCAAAAATAGGCCTGATGAAGTTTAAATGTCCAATGCTTCTGGCATTTGTCATCCCACCAGCTGCCCACAATTACACACCCTGCCCTCCACCAACACACTTGACCAACAGACTGACCGGCAGCTCATGTGCAGAATCATTGCTGTTATCAACGCCTGACACAGTCGCTTCGCCATCACTAATTCACCAGAGAAAGGGAACTGTAAAATGTTTTTTTTTTTAAATAAACGACTCCTCTGCAGAGTAAAGTTTTAAATTACACTTTAGGATGTTGCGTTGAACTGTATTTACTGACACTGGTTTTCTCAAGTATTCCTGACCCCATGTGGTGATCCTTGACACTTCGATATTGCAGTTTTTGATCCAGTGCCACTTGAGTAATTGAAAATCACGCGGGAATTGGATGTTGGTTTATGGCCTTGCCGTCTACATGCTGTGATTTTTCCAGATTCTCTGAAACCTTTTGATGATGTTGTGGCACGTAGATGATGAAATCCCAAAAAGGAAAATTGTTTTTAAGGAGTTTGAACTATTTTCTCACGCGGTCGTTTCACAAAGGGGTGAACCTCACCCCCATCTTTGCTTGTGAATGACTGAACAATTCAGGCAAGACACTCACAAATTCTCAGGTAGCCTGTTCACCTTTGTGATGTTCCAAATAGGTGTTTGATGAGTATTCCTTAATCGTATTATTTTGTTTCTTTTATTTTATATTTTATATTTTATATTTTATATTTTATATTTTATATTTTATATTTTATATTTTATATTTTATATTTTATATTTTATATTGTGTTTTATGTTTTATGTTTTAAGTTGTAAGTTTTTTTTTCGTTTTGCATTTTTATTTTATTTTATTTTATTTTATTTTATTTTATTTTATTTTATTTTATTTTATTTTATTTTATTTTAATAACGCAAAGGCCCAACTTCATTGGAATTCAGATTGTGGTTCACGCAACCACCACGCAAAAGCGAGTGGAGTCGGTACTCTCCCTGTGGGCACAGTTTTTTACTGTATTTATTCCAGAAAGCCCGGCCAGGTTTTTGAGCTCATAGATCTATCTCGAAATTGGATTATGAGACAAATATGTATCAGCGCAGGGTAGAGATAAAGGCAATTTTCTCAAGTTAAATTGGGATCAGGCTGCGAGAAGAGGAACGTCATTTTTCAAGGAGGAGGCATCAAAGACAAAAAAAAAAAAAACATTCATTTTAAATATTGCCAAGCAATATTCTCAAACAGCATCTAACTATCTATAGAAGATTGTCATTTGAGCACATCCGTGTGTATGTCCACGCCGCTGTGCATTGAATTGACAGGATCATTTGTCTGGGATGTCTTCTTTTGCTCTTTATTTGTACCTCGGGGTGGGTTCAGAGAAATGGGTCATACTTCTGTTAACTCCAAAGAAGGTTATTTATTTCGAATAAGACAAAAACGTGTCTACTGCCACAACTGGCTCCTGGGCAAAAAAAGACCATTTCTATCTAATCCCAATTCACACAAGGCTGTTTTATCAAACGGTGGGATTATTAATAGATCGTCCTCATTTCTCCACCCTTACAGACGGGCAATTTCTCATTCTTTTGCTTGTTTTTTTTTCTCCCCTTACCTGTACCTTTTTTATGTCAGTATTTTTCATCATACTCAGAACTGCTAAATCCTCACGTTGAAAAACCTTGTGTGTGTGTGTGTGTGTGTGTGTGTGTGTGTGTGTGTGTGTGTGTGTGTGTGTGTGTGTGTGTGTGTGTGTGTGTGTGTGTGTGTGTAGTTTAAAAATAACCACTGGTATCTGATGCTCTCACAGTGCATAGTATGTGTATCCACACCATACAGTCTATCCCACGAACCCCCACATTTATCTTTTCAAAAGGGAGTGAATTTTGAATCATTATTATACATTCAGCCGATACCCTATATTTTGGTCACCATAGCAACACACAGGTAAGTGGAAAGGAGTGCTCGGTTTCGCCACGCAGCATGGAGTCCGTTTCTAAAAGTAGTGGCCCTTTAAAAGCAAACACCCACTGACACGAGGAGGAAACCAGAGCCATACATAAATTGGAAGAGTTGGTCTAAAATCGCGGGGAAGGAAAATTAATAAACAAACAAATAAAACATAAATCCATCGAATCTTGGACATTGAGGATTTTTAGAGATTTTTGTTGTGTATAGGCACCTAAAGTGCAGTCTTCTAAATGGCAACATATATAGCGAGTAGGATCGGCCTCTTTCTTTTTCACCATCCTCTGCCTCTCATCCTCCTCTTCTATCAATTGCTTGTATCTCAGCATCAATCCTCCCCCTCTCTTTTTCTGCTCTACTGGGTTGTCATCTTTCACACGCCTCCCTTTACGTGCCTCTCCTCAAGCCTACCTTGTTTCTTCCCCCCGGGCTTTACTGTCTTATCCAGGAGGACCATTGACAGCTGTCTATCACCTGTAGGTCATCATCAGAGAGACAGACCGTATGGGGGGAAATTTATTCTGATTGTTTCACTTCCAAAAAGTAGAACAAGCCAAAAAGTCTGTCGCTCGGGGCTGCTCTCTATGCACCTTTTATTAGTTTTCCCCAATGTTCAGATTGTTGTGGAAATTGAAATGTCAGATCAAAGCCATCCAAATAAATTGCTGCGGATTCTGCATTAGGGAAAAATATGGCACGTTTATGTTCTTTCGAATTTGGTTGCACGTGAGTTAGATCTTGAATAATAGGCTCCTCGGGTGACTGCACGGATACATCAGTCAGGCTCTGTTGGCTTTGATTTGTTTGGCAGTTAATAAATCAATTGGAATATCAATATTCTGATTTGTTGGACATATTATTTCCAATGTCCTTTGTTCCAGCTTCAATGGTCGATATGAATAGAGCTGCATTGTATTGCAGTGTATTCCTCTTGGCATAGCTCCATCAAGTGGATGATTAGCACAACTGCAGCCAATGTTTTGACTTCTATTCTATAATGCGGTACGGCCTGTATATGAAAGACATATTAAAATAGCTATTTTTTTGTCTTATACTACACTGATTCACTGTGGCAGCCCCTGACAGAAAAAGCCACAAGGAAAAGAAGATTGGAATACATGTTATCGCCCCCTACACGACTTGAGTTGAGCAACTCTCAACTAAAGCTGGACTGATCACAGCGGTGTATTACATGCTGCTTGTCTAAAAAAAAAAAAATGTTCCATACCTAATTACCTAATAGCATTCAGTTTTCCTTATAATCCGATGCACCTTATATATGGATGAATATTCTGATTTCTTGGACATATTATTTCCATTGGTTCTTTGTTGCAGTTGCAATGGTTGTGACAGGTCGATATGAATAGAGCTGTATTGTATTGTATTGTAGTCTATTCCGCTTCGAATAGCTCCATCTAGTGGAAGCACAACGCAACTGCAGCCACTGTTGTGGCCTTTATTCTATAATGCGGTGAGCCCTATATATACGAAAGCCGTATTAACATTGGCAATTCATTGCCTTATACTACAAAGGGATATATAGTTCGGAAAATCTAGTACCAAAAAGCACCACTTGCATTTGATAAACCTGACACAAGCATGTCATTTGATTTCCTTGAAAGTCAAAGCAAGTGCAAGGGAAGATGCCTAATATACTGCAATCAAGCACACAGCACAGGTTTCCATATTTGACAAGCAAATGACTCATAAATATTTCATGCGCAGCGCTTTTACCACGTTAGTTGCACCCGAAGGATATGAAGAGCAAATAAGGTAAAACTGACTGTAGACAATTTTTTTGGGGGCTGTGTTTGTTTAATTGTAACAAAAAAACAGAACTACCAAACAGAAAGGACCCTGCCCTAAATTTAAAACCGCGGTTCATATTTTTACCTTTTCACACAGACTATGGATAAAATCACAAAGGTTTCATCCAAACACGAGGTAGGAGTGGAATGTCATAACTTTTTAAATCACACTTGTCATCAATTATAACATAAAATTGTCAACATGTCTCGGCATTGATTTGGCGTAAAATTGGAGGCTGGTGTTTGCATGACATGTGGTTCTGGAAAATAATCGATGTCTGAGGAGGTAATAGTGGGGGTGGGGGTCGCATGGGGGTTACCAATTGTCTTATCACTCATTATTTCTATGCTAGACCTTGATTTTGTTCAGTTGCACTGTGCCCTTCGATGAGCAAAGACGTTTAGCACCGTCTTACCTAGGACATTGCAATCTAATAGAAGAAACCAGTTGAGGCGATACTCACTTTATCACTGAGATGGCTATTACAGCTTTGATTTCATCAGGGGTTGTCCATCAATATTTATGAGCGTACATTTCATTATCATTGAACACAATAGTAGAAATTGGGAATTAATTTGTCGTGAGTAATTATATTAGCATCAGCAAGATTATATTACACAACTTACGAAAGAGTTTTCTCCAGCCGTCCTCCCGTGGAACCAATGATTTCTCCAAGGGTGCAAAACGTCTGGCCCAAAAAATCCTGAGGAAAAAGTAAATAAAAACGAATGACTGAAAAGACAATTGAGTGAGGGATTTTTTTGTTTTTTACATATATACATCTTTTAAGTATCATACTATTGCCATCATGAAAACACAAATGGATTGTATAGGCAATATTTCTAACCATCTTTGATACCGCTTCCCCTCTATAGGCTGCATATGTGAGCCTAGCATAGCTGATTTTGAGCATGGTCTTTGGGAATAAAATGGGACATGCTTGCTCCCAATGGAGAGATCTCGGGCCAGATTCGAACCTAAATCTCAGATTCATCAGGCAAGGATTCTAACGACTCGTACATTTGCATTGCAAGGAGATAGAAATAACAATGATTGAACATCCCCACAAGATTTTTTGATTTGGGGTGTGTATTTTCATTGTGCGGATGTGTGTTGTCGTGGAATGATTCTACATTGACACCGAAATAAACGTGCACACTACAGTGGACAGACATAAATGGACAGACGTCAAAGTGCGGTGGCAACACACAAACAAGCGTCGTGGTAATTTATGTTTGTGTGTGTGTTTAAATTTTAAACCACTGAAAACCTTACAACACTAAACAACTGCATTAAGGAACATTTTACTACATATCAAATGATGAATCAATCAATCAAAAGAAGAGAGTGTAGGCTCATGGCCAATCGTTCCCAGGGCATTTGTGAACAGCACACTGAGTTTGAATTGCTCCCACGCCAGCTGCATGACAACCACCTATTGTACTGTATGTAGGCCATTATGCTAACAGCCTAGCAAGGTAGCCACCAGTACTGAATTGTACTTGTCCACTCTGTCGCTATTATAAATCCTCATACAGTGAAATTATCTTCACTCCTTTATGTACCTTGCAACCTTATAATATAGCCAATTTTGTCACCGCTGTCCGTGAAAAGCTAGATGCTAATGGTAACTCCACTACATTTGTGAAGGGCTTCTTGAGAGAACAAGTTGAAACATTAAACGTTTTTGTCATGTGTCCTTGATGCGTTTAGCACCTGTTAATGTCCCGACACAATCTGGTGTCGCTTCAAACAACAGCTGCTTGTACATTTGAAGTCCTGCCGGCAGTGAGATAAGACGTGGAAGAACAGTACGAAGTGGGCAAGTTCTCTGCCTTGGGGCTGTTTGTCCTTGATGAAACGAGATGAAAGAATGGGAGAAAAAGCAACCAAGGGGACTATTTTAGAACAAATAATGGAATGAGTGAATGAGGATGAGCATAACAGGGGATTTTTAATCATAAACCACTCACCTTCTGCGCTCCGATGTGATTGATAGATTTGTGGAGGGGAAAAAGGAAGAAAAGATTGTCAGTGCATTACGCTACATTGAGTTCTGAATGGCATAAGAGTCATAACATGGCTGTTATTCACTCGAACTTTAAATGAGTTTGCGGCGCAAATGAGAGCTATCAGGTCTGAGTCAAAACTGTCATTTGACCTTGACATACTGGACTTACGTGTTTGGAAATGTTGCAGCTTCTGGAGTCCACATTGTACCTGGCGGAAACACAAATATGGGAGAAAAAAAACAGTCTCAACATCTGGTGACATTTCGATTTGCAAGTAGCATATTAGCAGTGGTATGTTGTTGGCGAATGATGTGGGCAATTGGGCCATTTCTTTATTTTCATTCAAGTCACCTCGGATTTTTCAAGACATTTTTTGGGTGGGAAAAACGCTACTTCTCAGAATATTGCCCTATCCAAATCAAAGTTTATGTGGGTAACAGCAGACCTAGACTCATTCTTTTTCATGTGACTTAAAACAAAAAAAAAGCCAATTTACACTAGTGTGATTTATTGACCGGCGAGTTATTTTTAGAATAGCCCAAAGGGTTACTCATGTGCTCCTTTGGGGCTACCTGCTGCCTGTGGGCACCATGTTTGTTGCCCCTGATCTGGGAGGATTACTTCCACAAGTGCAGTTGCTTGTTTGGGAACAAACAGTACTCTGGACATATATTTCAATGTGACATTTCAAATACCTCTTGGCTAATGGTGGCAATGTTGCATGCGTGCAGATTGCTCAGATCACACTAAGATATTCTACAATGATCCTCCATTCGTGCTTCAATACTTGCTGATTGCATGCAATTGAGCTTATCTACTCAACAGCGCATTTTTCACAGCGCAAACAAGTATGTGAATTTAATGATCTCCAAGGCTGGCAATTCTGCCTGCTTTAAAGAAACAACCTTGAATAACGATAATTACAATGCCTAAATTCGATATAATAAGGAATAAAAAATGGCTACTCTTCACCAGAAAAAAATATTCTAAAAAAAGTTGATAAACACTTTCATTGAATTGTTTTCATCTGACTACAGCATTAAGCCTGGATGATGTAGTTCCACACCACTGAAAATTATAACCCCAATGATAAACATATTGAAAAAAAATAGTCATGTAAATTAATAGATACATAAATGAATGAATGAATAATTGTATGGTCGTTTTTTGAAACAGCCTTTTAGATTGACTAACATTAACTCATTCACTGCCAGAAGATGTGCAAAATATGTCGACTCCAGTGCTTTTGTCATTTTCACTCAAATTAGACCCAGAATATTGAGTTTTAGGACTACACAAACATTCAATACAGCGTTAGAAACCTTAGACAATGTTATTTCTTCGTAAAAAAAATACTTAATTCCCAAGTTATATGGGTCTGGAATTACTTGATCTTGAAAGGGGGGAAGCTGTACAAAATACAAAACAATACATACATATGGATTCATATAGCATTTTAACAACAGCTGAAGCAGTAACAAAGTGCTAACATGGACAAAAGGCAAATACTGCCCGCTCGTGGAAGGGAAGAACATTGCCAGAGGTCTGACCAGCGCTTTATCAACAAAAAAAATCCAAAACCCAAAATAAATTCGGGAATGGCGCTCCACGTTTTGATATTCGGAAACGGCAGCAAATGAGTTAATTTGTGCATGACTACGAATGTCCAATTCCACACCATATACAACAATGTTTGTATCCTATTTTTGGTACAATTTAACAACTTTAATATCTTCAGTTTAGTTAAAGCAATTGTAACAATAATTATGCAGCTAATACCCTGCAGATAACGATAATGTAGAATGTGAGTGACTTATAAAAGCTATTGGCAAATGATTAAAAAAGGTGAGTGAAATGAAATGGGTATAACAAAAAATCTAATCTAATCAGGGAGGCCCACAAGTAGCTCGCCAGTTCATTGCCATACCGCTCGGAATGAGTTTTCTTTTCACCAAATTGAGTTGTGATGAAACAGAGTCACTTTGGGTTGATTTCGGGAATTTGAATAAAGCATCAAGTTACTTACACATCAAACCTTAGATTTTGCTTTTCTTCAAAGAAGAAATCCAAGACGAACTTTCTGACAAAATCCGGGTTCCGGGTATTATCGATTACCTCTGTCCGTCCAGACTACAACAATGGAAAAGTCAATACATGAGATACAACCTCCATCAAAAAATAATTAAAAGAAAGTAAGTCGTATTAATATGATGACAACATTTGTGACAGTGAAGACACTCAAATATCAATTAAAACATGATCTCAAAAAAGGGGCTTGGGCTTTGTAATAAATGTTGTGTCCCCTGTGAAATCTGGAGGCTATTTCGAGTAAGACTCGAGGCTCTCGATCCCGCACAAGTCTAGTTGTCAACATTCTCCGGCTGACAATCACATCACCACTAATTCCCCCAGTGGACTACGAGCCTCGCCTCGACGGTCTATCCCAAAAGCACCATGTAATGAGCTATTGATTGTGGCACTGCCTCGCCACGGCTCCAAAACCTAGACTCATGTTTTTAGTGCCCTGGACACATAGGCGATGCTATCAACTGCATCCTTTACCCCATAGGGGTACTCACGGAAGTGCCCTGGACCTTCGAACCGACCCGCTGTATAAGCCCCACAGATTCCAGTTGGTTTCAAATTTCAATCAACAGTGTTTTTTATTAATTAATTATATTTTTTGATAGCTGCATTGTTGTACGTGAAACAATTTGGGACATTTTTTTTTCAACCAAAATCAATCAGATTTGAATTTGTAAATTATTCTGAATTATTAATGCTTATGTTGTCTTGACACCTTCCCTTGAAGCCATGGAGGCAAAATAACAAAAGAAATTAAATAAAAATCACTTAACAATAATTGTTCTTAAATATGGCCCCCACTATGCTGCCTCAAGTTGAAAACGAAAGTCACGCAGTGGAAAGTGAAGTTTGAGGCTCCTCCTACACGTCGAGAAGAGACAGATGAGGTGGCTCAGGGAGGTTTATTAGGATGCTGGATGCCTATATTGGATTGGATTGGATTGGATATGCCTTTATTAGTCTCACAGTATATGGTGCATGTCCCAAAGGCAGGAGGTCTCGGGATTGACCCAGGACATGCTGTGAAGACTATTTCTCTCGGCTAGCCTAGGAATGCCTTAAAGGACAACCGACGTCTCCGGACAAGTTGTGTCCATAATTTGTAAAATGGCTTCAAATGACTTCTACTGAGCGTATTTTACAAAGATTCCACCGCATATAGCTATGTTTTATGTTTTAAGACTCGCGCTGAACATTCCGGAAGTCTTGTTTTTGAGTTGGCGACGAGTCCTCACCGTACGTCACTGAAGGAACGCCCCTCACCGAGAAAGGACATACCTTGCACACCTCAATGCTTTTTGCGGTACTTTGTTTGGTCTGAAAACTTTGTGTTGATCCGTGTTGATGGCGAAATTAGAAGGAAAACACACAAATAACGCAATGGTGAATCGTATGTTACACCGAGACAACTCTTTGATGTTCGTTGACAAAAATTCCAAAGTGAAGAATAAAACTATTTCCAACGGAGCTCTGCCGCCATCTTCTGCATTTTCTGTGACACTACACCTCAGTCTTGATCACTCAAAATGACCCTGAAGACCTTCTTTAATCGATTACAAACATTTATACTTTCCTCTTCAGAACTATTTGAATCATATTCATAACTGGATGTGTAACAAGAAAGCATATTATCCGAATTTGAAGCCATTGTTTTGATTCTCGAGCAAGGCAAGACGTCTTGGGGTGACGTCACGTACTGAGGGCGGGACTTTTTGAAAATGCTCAATTCGCAGCTCAATTGTTTGCAGATTTTGGACACTTTAAGTCATTTTCATTGGTGTTTTGCATTTGACTAAAAATATCAGTCTGCGTGTTTTGGGTATTTTGGATGCTATAAAACGTTTTTCTGATGTCAGTTAGGAAACAAAAAAATGGTGTCGGTTGTCCTTTAAGAGCCTGTGAGATGAGCTGGAAGAGGTGGCTGGGGGCAGGGAAGTCTGGTCTTCCTTGCTAAAGCTGTTGCCCCTGCGATCCAACCCCAGAAAAGCAGTAAAAATGGATGGATTTGTGTTCTGAAATGTTCTTTTTGAGTTGCTTATCACTAAGACAGAAAATATAAATCAACAGTGGTATGATTTGCGCCAGTCTGCTCTCTGTTCCCATCCAATCTCAGTACAGTATTGGCACTAATTCAATAAACAGTTATTGCTCGATGATACAATCACAAGTACCATGTGAAGGAGGCATTTTCACAAATAGCTTCACTTTCCTGCTGTATCGACGTACTGAAGAAGCCGTCAATTTATATGTGTCTTGTAAATGTCTGGAGTAATACTTGCTAGCAGTTGTTATAAAGAGCGCCTTTCAAGGCTATTGATTCATGGTGTTATGTGAATATCTCCAATTATATGGACCAAAATAAATGCTCTCTGTCGGTTGTTTTTTATAATTGGCCCCCGACATTCTTTTCATATGCCCTCCTGAAAACTGGGCTGTGGTGACAGCTCTGTCCACAGATCACCTCTTTGTACTGAGCTGTCAGCATTGGTTGCTCAGGTAACAAGGTAGTGCACTGGGGTGTGCACTGGCGCTGCAATATACAAACAAGAGCAGTAATACAAATATTAATAGATGAAGACGTCTTAAATGTTTTTGGACAGTTTATTGTTGTTACTTTTAATAAGCGTAAGTTCCTAAGTTTATCAGGTCCTTGCGCTCACATCGTGCCCTTGCTCAACTCTGAGCTCTGCCTCATCTGAATTACAAGTATAAGATGCACCATCAAGAAATGGGCTACTTTAACTCATTCACTGCCAGACGGTTTTTGTCATTTTCACTCAAATTGCATGACCCACAGAATATTGAGTTTTAGGACTATATAAATATTCAATGCAGCGTAAGAAACCATAGTCTCTCTTCTTTTTTCGGAAAGAAGCAATTAATTCCCAAGTTATATGGGTCTGGGTATGTCTGAACTTGAAATCAGAGCGGCTGTACAAAAGGCCCCCTCGTGGGAGACAAAAACATTGCCAGAGGTCTGACCAGCGCTTTATCCGCATCCCCACGTAAGAAACACAAAAACCTGAACTCATTCGTGAATGCCGCTCCATGTCAGGCTTTTCAATTCCCGAATAAATTCGGGAATGAAGGTGAATGAGTTAAATTGTTTTCATATAGGGCATTATATGGTGCATTGAATGGAATTTACAGATGGAGTAACACTAAAGCGAATACAATACAATTCAATACTTTATGCCTTCATTTATACAGTGTTTTCACAACAGCTTTTGCAGGGGTATCTTAACAGATTGCATTTACTCATAGTAACCCTCTTTTCCCTAGTTTTTGAATCAAACAGGCAAAATTATACCAGTCATAAAAAGAAATAAAAACGGGTATACTGAATTTTGTTCAAATGCCCAATTTTCCAATTGACACAAACGATCACTGTAAATTTAGAATGATTGAAGCCAAAACAGGAGTAGCTGTTACAAGTGTGTCATTGGATGTGTCCACCATATCCAGGATTACTTTGAAGTATGCACCAGTGATTTTACTTCTCATCTTTCACCTCTGAAGGGAGCAGGGGGGGGGGGCTAACATGGAAATGTGACAAGACAGTTGTGAAGGCAGAAGTAATGAATGAAAGGTTATATGTTCCTCCTATAAATTGTAAAAACAGACAGCAATTTTGCAAGATGCCAGGGGGAGTCGTGAAGTGCATATATATCAAGAAAAAAGGTGAATCTCCGCTGCGTTGTGTTTTTTCCCGTCTTTTATAGAGGAGCTGTTTTTTATAGCATGTGCAGACTGCGATTACACAGTGTAGACATATTTGGGGAGACTGACGTTTTTTTTTTTTGTGTCTCTGCACTTTTGAAAGTCACTCACAGCCATGGTCAACACAGATGGAAAAAAGGACATCAGATAATAACACGTAATAAAAAAAATGAAATATGGTCGTACCTCCCTCCACTCTTTGGTTCCTATCGCCTGCAAATAGAGGACCACCACTGAAAAGAAAAGCGTTGGACAAGAATTAATTTGGACACGAGTGCAGACGACATTGATTGAAAAAGGAACAGGGAATGTACATAACCCTTCAAAGGCTAAAACATTTTTCAACTGCAAAATCAAATGAACAATAAGGATTTTTTTTACCCAAGTGTGACTCAGATTTTACAAATTTTGGCTCCATTATTACTTTAAATGTGTCAGAAGTTTAATGTGAGAATTGGTCTTTGCTCTTTTGGATCTTTGTAATGCCAAGTAGTTACGAACCAACAAAAAAAAAACACATTTTAATTAATTAAGAACAACAACAACAAAATGACATTTGAATGCAGAATATTTTAAGAACTTCACCAGGTAATGATAAAGGCATGTCATTGGCTAATGGTGAACATTTATTTTGATTTCATTGTGCGATTTTAATCACAAAGGTTGGTTTTTTTTTATTTGTAGAAGCCATAAAAAACAGACACAAGTGACTTTGAATTTGTACCAATGCACCCACAACCAGAGCTTTTATTTCTGAGCTGCGTCGTGCGCAACGGCATAAATCAGCGATAATTCTGCAGCCAACCAACCAAATGAAGCTAACAAATTCATCACTTTGTCATGATAAAATGAAACGCAAATATGCTTGCCCGAGCATACAAAACAGCACTCGCTCGAGTCTCTAATTGGATCTTTTAATAATCGGTCAAATCGAACTTTTTTTCTATTTTGCTAGGAACAATCAGCCACTCCGTGTCTCGATGAAATTCATTCGCTGGAACGAACTTGAGACAGTTTTGGACCAGCATGCGATTAAAACCATATTTCTCTCTCCTAATGAGCAATTAAATCAGGGGAGATCATGGAGAAGGAGCAGAAGGAAAGGAGGCTCTGGAGTCATGCATCTTTGGCAGAAAATCCTTCTTTTGTTCCATTATCCGCCGCAATGTTTTCATTGGGCTTTGTTCCTCTGAGTAGCATAAAGGAATGATTGTGGACAAGAGGAAGGCATGAGACGCATCGAACATACTCGAGAGATCCTGTCTCTTCTCCAACATGTCAAGTCATGATGTCCAAGCCCCCAGAAGCATTTTGTCGCAAATCAAAGTCAAGGGACCTTGGTACCTCCCCAAGGTTGCAGAATAACGGCACCAAAGCTCGGCGGCCACATCACACTAATCCAATGGAGTGTCAGCCAAAGAACCTGACTGATTACCTCTTTTATGGAAAGTGACTGAGAGAGCAAAGTGCCCATCTGGTTAGGCTCGGAGCAGCCAAATCACAAGGCTATTCATTGCCAACACTCAAAGGTCCAGTTCTAAATACAACTCTTGACGATAGACTACAGGACAAGGCCCAGGGTGACTTCGAAAAAGACTCAAGTTGGATTCATGCACAAATGCCAAACGTCATTTTAAAAGCGACAAACAACTAGGAGGACACTTTGCATCATGTCTCCAGCATGGATTAAGCCCATAAATCTGAGCAAGTTCCGTATTCAGCCACTTCAATCAGAAAAGGTGTGCTTCTGCTTACATTTTGGGCTACACAGATTCTCTCATTAGGTTGAGTGTATCACTTTTGCAATTTAAGGAAATGTAGGCACTCTGGCTGTAGCCACCTTGACCGGTTCCTCTCAAATAGTATGTGACTTAGACAACTTTAGCGGTGCTGTCTTGAAGGTGACACATTGTCTCAAACATTTTGATTCAATTAACTGCTTCCGCACTCCACTGATGATGTCCGTGTGACAGAGCACCGCCTGACTGGTGCTGGCAGCTTGGAGTTTTGATTTATCTTATGGTGGGAACGGGGAATTACATTATCAGTATATAATTTCCGGGTCCAGACACAAGTCAAATTCACATTTAATGTCTGAAATGTATTTCAAATGGATCATTTCACATATCTCCAAAAATATCCAAAACCTAAATCTCTAGTCCTGGAGCTGAACATGCCTGCATTAAAGTAATTACAGAAATTAAAATGTATCCCAGCCATATTTAATCACGTTGAGATATTATCGATAAACTACGTCTTATCTGTACAATAAGAATAAAGTATGGACAGTGGTTAACCAATGGAATTGTAAAGCATTGTTTGTTGAGTCCAGTTAGAAGAACTGGACAATAAAAAGCATGGGTGAGCTTCATTCTGAATATGTCCTTCAATTAGCACTAGGCTGTTGAATTATGAATTTAATGTGACCGCCGTCAGATCTGAATAAAACAGCACGCCAAAGTTTTGCATTTTGTTTCTGGTTTTTAACTGCATTTACGGCATATCCAAAACAATCCAATAGTAATTGTTATTTTATTTTATTTTATTTTATTTTATTTTATTTTGTATTTATGTATTATTATTTCTTTGTTTTTGTTCCAGAAAAAGGCCTCCTTGGGCATTCCGTCAATTGTTACGGAACAGTTTGTTCTGCCTATCACACAAGTTTTGGTTCTTTTCTTCATTTATTTTGCCTCTTATTTTGAAAGCCATGCCTTTATTCGGGCATAAGCAGTGTCTAAAATAACGTCAGAAAAGTATGGACAGTGGTTAACCAATGGAATTATAAAGCATTGTTTGTCGATGATGGATGCAATTTACTGACCGAAGCAAAGACTGAGTGGGCAGCTCAAATGGTGTGACAGACTAACCCCGTGATAATCACAGTTTTTATTTGGCTTGAAATAATGATGGACAGTTGATGATGGATGGGTGCCCAGGCTGTTGCTGAATGATAAATGATGCGCCAGCAACATTTTCAAAATTGCCCACGTCTGTCAGTTTTGGTTCATCCAGTTATTATTTTGCAACAGCCCAGCACCCTTTTCGGGGTGGACTTCGTCCACTGCTGGAAGATGGCTTGCATCTGCGCCAATATGCCGAGCACACTCATGAGGATGACTGGTTCAGATAATACATGGATACAGTCATTGATAGAACGATTTTATATACACATCCTTAAACATCCAATGTTGCCACTTTAGAACCTTGCGTATCTGTAGTGTGTACCGTTACTTAAACATTCTTATTGTTCTTGCCAAAACAAATATGCGAAACATTCTTATTATGGTTTGAGATCATATTTCACCCTTGTATCTCGTAGCTAATAGGTTCCTTCGAAATGATGTCATTCCTGCGGTATATACCTTGGGTGGGGAGACAGTTTGACAGAATTTGACTCAAGGGGGCACAAGATCTGACCTTTGTGGGACATCGTGTGTGAAACCCATTTGATGAGATTCAGAAATAAGAGCTAAAGCAAAGAACAGAACACTCAGTCCTAAATAGTAAATGAATACAGTACACTCTAACACATTTCCATTTTTTATTTCATTTAAATATTTATTTTGCCAAACTATGAGTTAGATTTCTCTAACATACTAAGTATTAACTCACTGCCATTCCCAAATTTATTCTGGCATTAAAATGCATGACGCGGAGCGCCATTCCCGAATTTGTTCAGGTTTTGGTTTTTCTTGCGGTGGGGTGCGTCGATGAAGCGCTGGTCAGTCCTCTGGCAATGGTTTTCCCTCCCACAAGGGGGCAGCATTTGCCTTTTATACAGCTGCCCCCATTTTAAGCTCATATAACTCCAGATTTATAAAACTTAGAAAATAACTTTTCTGGTGAATGGAGAGAGACTGACATTTCTTACGCTGCATTGAATGTTTATATAGTCCTAAAAATCAATGTTCTGTGGGTGCTGCAATTTGAGTGAAAATGACATAAACCCTGGCACTGGAGTGGACACATTTTTGCACATCGTTTGGCAGTGAATGAGTTAAAGTATTCCCACAAATTTCGGCCAATGATTGCAAATCACTTGTGTCTGGGTGCTCGATTCCGAAAAAAACAAACAATTGCATGTCTAAAAAAAATACAAAGTTAATGTTCAAACGATACAGTCACAGGTGGTCTAATCATGATTAAACATCTAAAAATGTATCTGGTTTTCACTGATCAACGGATAAAAAGCTTACTTGCAGTCATGTTGAGCGCTCTTTAATCGAGTGTGCCAGTATTTCATCAGGTTTCAAAAGAATATCTCACATCGCATTGTCTCTGAAGAAAATAACAGACATTTGATTTGCTTTGAAGTCACAATTTCCCCGATCGAGCTCCTGCGAGTCAGAGGAAAGACTTCACATGGGAAAAACAAAGGCTAGTGCGACTTTTCAAGGACAAGCGACAGAGTAGTTGAGGTCAAGCATGCCTGGAATATGTTAAAACCTCTACAAGAAGAGACCGAATATGACCGAATATGTCATATGAGTCAACTCGGGTGACTTTCTACTAACCACGAGTCTCATTAAAAACAAATAAAATAAATAAAAAAAATACAAATACGGGCATCTTCTTGAAAACACTGACTGGCAGCATAAATTGCAAAGAGCCTTCATGAATAGAAATTTGCTTCATATGTCTTTGCAAACATGAGCCGAAATGGATTTGGATACAACTTGCACTGGTTCATCTTATTCATGTTATTCACATGTTTTATTTATTCAACATATACAACGGAGACTAAAACATAGCAATGTACTACAAAGACTCAGCTGTGTCTTGAAGCAGTCGAGTGAAGATAAATAAATAAGCAGATGACATATTCTTTTTTTGCAGTAGCAGCAGAAGATACATCTTTTAATGACTCTAGTGGAAATAGTGACCAACCGCTATTTTCTAATGGAGCATATAATTAGCATATATTTCAGCTTCATTACGTAAAACAGCTGTGGGCCAACTGTGTCGACCGGTAAATATTCCTAAATGAATAGTGAAAGTGAAACTAAACCTGTTATGGAACACAGACAAAATAAATATTAACATATTTCTTCACATTGATAAATTTGACTACTCCTAACATGCTAACTTTGTTTTGAATGACGAATGATTGTCATTTCTTCTCGACAAAAGGCAGCAAAGAACAAAGTAGCCTCGAGTCGTTCCCAGTTGGCATAAGCCTTTTAAATACAGCCCGTCTGCATAATTGATCTGAACGTATAGTCAGAGATTTAATAATGCATGACGTGCAGAGTGTTTGATATTTATGTTAGAGCATTTCATGTGGGCAAGAGCTTCTTTCAAAATAAACAAAAATTGCCACACATCTAAAAGAAAAAAATCTATGACTAAGATATATGTCTGATTTACCGGATTCGCTTATTTTATTTTCATTTAATGACTGATTTTTTTTTTTTTTAACCTATGTTGGACACATACCAATTTGCAGTGTTGATCTGTCTGCAAAGATCCGACTGAAAACAAAGCAAAATGCCTTTGAATTTGAATAAATTACCATAGGAATGGCTTGGAAATTGCCTTCTCAATCACTATTTGTAATTCAAAAACATTATAAGTAGCTTACATAGCCGTATACAGTTAAAATGTCTACCACATAATGGCAGGACTGCGCACTGTGGGTGCTGTCTATAAATAAAACAGAACAAAACAAATGAAAGAGGAATTAGTAGTCACATACATGTTGACTGAAGCAACTACAGCCCAGAAATGTTTAAAATTAAAGTATTTTCAGCATATGAGCCATCGACTGACTCCCACAAAACCGAAGCTAACACATTTTGGCCCATGATTACATTTCTAACTTGACTATAATCCAACTTTTAGTTTTGACCCATATTTTGCACCCAGACACGTTTCTAGGTCAGTTTCTGCAAAGCGAGCACAACAAAGCAATTTTGCTTGCGATCTATGTTTCAAAGGAAACTAACGACAACGCCCATTCGGATATGACTACAGATGGATGATAGATTCAAAGGACACAACAACAGGAATAGGCAAGAAAAATAAAATGTCTTGGGTAGGTTGGACAACAAGACAGGTGAATTTATAAAAACCTATCAGCCCTGAAATCAAAGAGGGGATTGCTTACGCCAGCATCCTGGGCTTTCATTTAGTGATGTATGTCTTACTGTCGAAAGCAAAAAAAAAAATAAAACCATCACTCTAACTGGCAAGTTTCCTTGATCCTGACTGCAGATGGAGGAACAAAAATTGATCACACCGTTACTCCTCCATGTGTGGGCAAACGAATGCAGGCATCAAGTAATTTGGTGGCGAAGAAGAACAAACTCTAATTTAATTTACACGAAGAGCAAGCATCCGGACAACAATGGTACAGCATCCCCAAGGACAAAGTCGAAGGCAGCAACAAATTAGATCAGGGAGAGGTATCTCACAGATTTTCTTTGCCACCTTACCGGTTGCTCAAAATGACTTTAAAAAATGGATAGCAAGTGTCCTTTTATCAGCGTACGCAGATGTAATCATGTTCTTGTTCCGAAAAGAAAACTGTGAAATGTGATGATGGAATTGTACTCAATCATGAACATGTTGTGTCACTCATTGGGTCTGGGAAAATCTGGACTCAACTCAGTCCTGTCGAATATTTGTATGCAATTCTGCACAGTTCCCATTAATTGGTGGGCGTTTTGGTCTTGCGACATGGCAGCAACCAATAAATGTTAAAAACTGAAAGAATTGATAAAGACGAGATTCGGACTTTAGCAAGCATCATGGCATTATACATGCTTGATTTGTTTTCATTGGACGAATACAATGATGTGGCGGGCCAGATTTGGCCCCCGGGCCTTGACTTGTAACACCAGTACGGTAATATCTCAAATGCTTCTGTCGCAACTCCCACAGTACCGAACTATCGACCTAACTTAACCTTGCCGAAAAAGCGTAGGTGAGTAATATTGCTAGCGACGTGAGCAGAGAGTGCCTCATGTTCACGGCGACGGGGCAAGTTATGAGTTCTAAATTCTTTTTTTCCATTTCCAATAAAACTGCTGCTCTTCACTTTCACTTTCATGAAACCATCTGGCCCACACTATTCCGTGCCCGCTACAATAGTAGCTAGAAGCTTGACAAGTCGGCTTTGTGAAATTGTAGCATGTATTCACGCTAGTCCATCTGCCTCTCAATGCTCGCAACTGACTGGCTCGGGAGAGACGAAATTGTGATTCAATCCAGCATCGAAATGAGAGTTGCTTGCTCTGCCCGGATTGCAGGTATCATAAAGTGTTATCTCATATGGAGTATCATCAAAGTGCGGAAGGCTTTGAATCCTCGCTCTGATGTTCTATCCCCTTTGCGTGTGTGAGTGTGTGCGCGTGCGTGTGTGCCAGGTATACTGAGGTATAGTCGAGTATGTTGTTAGCTCTTCCCTCCGCTTAGTAAGTGTCACATCATTCGCCGTAATGGCTGAAATATCTTGGGAATCCCGTGTTTTACGTTCACGGGACATTTATGAAGAGTTTTCGTATTGCCATCCGCATCTTGGACTGGTATGGAGGCAGATGGTCAATTATACAAACGCAAGGTCAGAGGTCTTGGAAATGCAATGAAATGATGCCAAGGTACTTGAGATGATTGGCAGAATAATGCTGCCTGAAGAAAATAGTTTTCAAATGTCTTTTTCAGGTCCATGGCAAGCAATGTAGAATTACTGTATTTTCCGGTGTATAAGGCGCACTCCCAATGAATGGTATATTTTCACAGTTTTTCCATAAGTAAGGCTAAACGACGCACCTTGAATGAATGAAAAAAGTTTTCCAAATATACCGTATTTTCCGGTGTATAAGGAACACCGAAAAGCCTTTGTTTTCTTGAAAGAATTAACCTTATATGTGAAGTAATATTTATATATTATATTTGGAAAACTTTTTTTCATTCATTGAAGGTGCACCTAATAGGTGCGCCTTATATATGGAAAAGGTTTGAAAATACAACATTCACTGGGTATACGCCTTATACACAGGAAAATACGGTAACATATAAATGAGAAAAGGTTTTCCAAATACAGTAAAGTCTCGTTATATCGATATCGGACATATCGATAGTCCCGGTTATATCGATACTATTTCTATGCACGCACGGAGAAAATTACATGCAAACAGGGTCGGATATATCGATAGTCCCGGTTATATCGATATTTTTTCGGACTCCCTTGAATATCGATATAACGAGACTTTACTGTATAAGGCACACCACATTATAAGGCGCAACAGTAGAGGCTGGGGTTATGTACCACTTTTTCTACAGGGGGAAATAGAGTCGTTGACTGCTGACAGTAGTTGCGAGACCTGTTGTGGCTCAATATTACTTCACATATAAGGTGCACCTGCGTAAAAGGCAAGCTCATCATTTGAAGATAATCAACGCTGTTGGGTACGTCTAAAAAAATAATACTGCTTTCATTTTTTTTAAAGCACATCTTCTTAGAAATATTATTAAAAAATTGAGAAGCAGGTTTGCACACTGAAGGAAATTACGTAAGATTCCAAATTAGCATCTCACTACATTTAATTATTCCAAACCCCTCTAACTTTTTTTTACTATATCAATTTTCAAAAAGGCTGTGGTGCGAACATACAATATACTGTATATCATGGGGGGGGGGGGGCGATTAAATTTACCTTGTGATTTCTTCACTTGTTTTTCTGTTTATTGAAGCCACAACAAGTAATGAGCATACACACAATTTTAAGTTGCTGTGAGCTTTTTTAAAAAACTGGAAGGCTTTTCTGTGGGCCTTTAAGTGCAGGAAATATGGCAAGTGTCATGTATAGTGTGCACCTTTGTTGCATACAGTATTTTCTGGTGTATAAGGCGCACAAAAGCCTTAATTTTCTTGAAACGATTAGCCTGCGCCTTATTCGCAGGTGCGCCTTATATGTGAAGTAATATTGAGCCACAACAGGTCTGGCAACTACTGTCAGTAGCCAACGAATCCATCCACGCCCCCTTTAGAAGAAGTAGTGCATAACCCGAACCTGTACTGTCGCGCCTTATAATGTGATGTGTATATATTTGGAAAACATGTACGATAGATTTATATATTATATTTGTAAAACAGTTTTTCATTCTTGAAGGTAAGCCTTATAGTCCCGTCCGCCTTATATATGGAAAAAGTTTGAAATACACCATTCATTGGAGGTGCGACTTATGCTCCGGTGTGCCTTATACACTGAAAAATACGTTACATTAAAAAAATTGTTCAAGTGCTGAAAAAACTCTGGATTTCAAAGTCATCAAAGGTGATGAAGCGCTACTTTCAGATTGAGCATCTCACTGGTCCATTTACTAATTGACGCTGATTAGTTCTGAATGATATGAATGACCAGAAAACTCTAACCCTATATTTAGCATTTTACACAATCAGCGGTCTACCGGGATTACTTGTGCCTGATTTAATTAAACCATTTACATCACGTCAATTTCTTCTCCCCTGTATGGAGCCCGCTCTGTTAATTACGGCCATCCTGTCACCTAAATTGCGGTTTTATTAGTGCCATGGCATTTACTCTTATGCATAATTCCTGCCAAATAACCTCCAGATGAGCCCGATCACAGCGGGTGCCGATCAATGTAAATAGAGTGGTTGACTGGAATGATGTGGAAGGATCTGCTGATGGAAAAACTCACATGGAAATAACATGATGCATTCTGTCATCTCGAACTAGATTTGTTTTTCTTCCTGACAGGAAAAAGCTAGCTTGATAATGTTGACGTAAAGAAAAAAGCTCAGTTTGAAGGTAGATATAACGTTGAGTTATGATACAGTACATTTTCTGATGCTTTATTGGATAGGACTTTTGACACAGTTTCTCTGCACTTGTAGCCTTTCATCGTTGGTGTAAATCTGACAGGCTGCAGCCAGGATTATTCAATACAGCCTCCCACGATGGGGCCCCACTGTTATTGCATTTCCATGGAACAAGGGAACGTTTCGTGATTTAAAAGCAATTTTTCATACAAGCCAGAGCTTTGATTGCGTACGATCTCCTGCTGAGAAAAGCTCTCTTTTTCAAAAGGAATGAAGTGATTTTAGTGGAGGTGAAACCAGGGGGAGTCAACGAGTGCATATTTTTAACCCAATCAGGGACAAAGTGACTCGAGTGGACAGCTTATTGTGTTATTGCTTAGCATTCTTGGTGCCTGAAAGGGTTAAAAATCAAATGGGGTTCATACTCATATATTTTTCCACAATGTTTCTTTTTGCACAAGAAAAGGAATGAGTGGACAGCTTTTCGCACCTGAATGCACTTTGAGCATCTTGAGCTGCTCAGTTATCACATCAATGGGATCGAAAACGTCTCATATTTGCTATCCCAGTTTTATTTGTATTTTTTTGTTTGTTATACAATACAATGTATATTGATTTATATAGCGCTTTAACAACAGCTGAAGCTGTAACAAAGCACTGAACATGGACAACTATCATATACAGGAAATAAAGCAGTCACAAACATAGTTGAAAGCACCACAAAGTAAAACAAAGATCAAGTCTGAATCATGTTTTTGCATTTTTTTCCTTTTGTTTCAGTAAACTTGCTCACTTCCACGCACCCCTGGAACCTGACAACATGATAAACTGTCCACTGAAGTAAACGCTGTCCCCAAAAGGGTTAAGCAACCCCACCCGCCCCCTCCACCATCCCTCACCCAAAAAGGTCAAGTGAAGTCAGGACTCCTGGCTGTTCTTTCTTGGTGGCTATCTATCTTCCAGGGGCGCAGGCATTGAGTCATCCATGAATGAAAATCAAATCTTCAACATTCTCCCAAGCACGGTTAACCGACCAGATTTGATCTCATAGCCCGGTAAATTGCCTTCAAAAATGGTCTGTCCTGACAGGGAATCTAACATTGTTGTTGAGCATCGTTCTGCCAGTGTTTTAGCTACAGAGGCAAAGCCTTCACGTGTTGTCATCTAAATTTGTTTAAAAAATAAATACAACATTAAAACGACCACATGCAGCATTGACACACTCACATTTTATTTTCTTTGAATAGCTCTTTGGTATTTTTTTTAGAGTGGAATAGTCGGAGTATCGCACCCAGAAACTGTGAGGAAGACGTATACATTTTAACCTGTAGTACGCTGCCCCAACCTCCTCCCGCTCAGCCCTTCCAACATCGCCATACAAAATAAAATTGTCCACTCGGCTTCTATGAATTGTGGAATTCTTTGATGAAAACAATAGTGCACAATATGTCCCACTACACACACTTTAAATTATGCAACCTTGGATGCCACCTCTTCTTTTGATAAAGAGTATGGTAAATTCCATAGTTGCCATGGCAACCACGGCTAACCCACTTTAGTCAACTTCAATGCCGGTTGGACCATCAGGCACCCTCTGACGTGGCTTTAATGTTTTGCCATCAGCACTCACGTGCTATGTTATATGCTTTACTTGGACCAACTTCGCTCAACGTTATACCTCGAGAACGACGTAATAATGTTTTAAACATATCTATCTGCTCACCATTGCAAATCGGATCTTGGGCTAATGAGGTCAGGCAGAATGATTGCCCACAGGTCTTCACAAGATGACCTTTGGTGCACTGAATATTTAAACTTTCACATGTGTACACAGCAGATGTCGACACTGATTTAAGTTTCAGTGAGCGAACTTGATATTAATGTGCTTTTAGAAAAGACATGGAATTGCAATCCAGAATTGATGCACATCTCGTCTCAAAGTTTTTTTTTTTTACGTTTGAATATTTAATGCTCTATTTCAGGCTTCATGTGTGCTACTTTCTCACAATGAATGGCCTGATTGAGTCATGTTGCGATGATGCAGAATCAATAATTAGCGGTATCTTCCAATTTTTGATATTTCTGTGCAGAAAACAGATACACAAGTGAGACCTTCGGCGTGGTATAATGTGTCAACTGCAGATCACATTGACACATTACATTGAGCCATCAGTTTGCATGCTAAGCATGATCTGAAACGTATCTCTGTCTCTTGTAAATAAAACTGCTCAAAAGGTGCATTATTTAATTCTTATTAATTAATATTAATTCCGTAATCACATTAACAGTTACTCTTTATTGTGATGGGATTACTGCATCCATACTGCAGCCGAATTACCAAAAAATTCTCATGCTCTCTTGTGTCGTAATTAGCGAAAGAGAAGCTGAATTTTTGATCGGGGTATCCAGGGAACATGCACTTACATCACACCTAGGTTTTTTTCACTTTGCAATATTATCCAAGAATGACATTCATATGCCCTTGTGTTTTTTTTTCACTTTCGTTTGGCTCCATGCTGTCGCTGTCTTGACCTTCCTTCCAAACTGACTGTATAATTCTGCTGCAAGATTTTGCTGTCCCCTGCATTGGCAATGTGTTGAACTGCCATTAGCGCTGACCCTTTTGGCTTATTTACTAGTTTAGGAATGTTCACTGTCGTTTCGCCTTGGATGTGAGGAATGTTCCTGTCTTATTATTGCCAGTTGTGAAAAGAGTCATACATACCAGGATCAGACTTGGAGAATGTGTCCACATCCAGAAGATTCCTGTAGGGGGGAAAAAGTGGTGACATTTTTTTCCATGATGACATTATTTTTTTATGTCTGACAATTGTTCTGTATGAAATAAATTAGACATCTTCTCGCTTCTAGATGAGAATACTCAGTGTTAGTCAAATGCCATTTTATTTCAAAGAGAGAAGCCAATTTATTTTGAGGGCAGTCCGGTCAAAGTTGGCTATGTGCTGCAATATCATCAGAACGGCACATTGTCAGCATGCTAAACTTTTTGGAACTCCAAAATTGCCATTTCACAAAGTATCATTGGTGGACTATTGGAAAAATACACCGATCTACTCATCAGCGATCTACACTCCTCGTCTCACCTATAGTTCACGAGATTTGGGAGGTTGTGTTGGAAAGAGCAACATCTCAGATAAAAGCGGCCATCATGAGTTTCCACCAGAGTGTTTCCGGGCTCTCCCTTACAGATAAAGTCAATAGCTCGGTCATCCGGGACGGGGCTAATAGTAGAACCTCTCCACCTACCCATTGAGAAGATCCAGATGAGATGGCTCGGGATAAATGATCAAATGCCTTCTGGGAGCCTCCCCAATGAAATGTGGCCAGGCACATTCCACTGGGGGGAGGATAACTCAGATCGGGGGTGGCCAGGAAAGACATTGATCTCCATACAGAGCAGCTGTATGAAGTGGTTGGGGAGCAGGAAGTTGATGCCTGTCATTAACCTATTTAGGAATGAAATAGAAGTGCCTGTGTCATAATCAAATTCAACTATAGGCACTAGTGGTGAGATGTGGTTTAGGCAGGAGTAAGTTTTAGATTACTTTTAGCTACTAAATTGTCCAATATGTCACAATATGTCAAAGAAAAGTGACCCAATATGCCACAAAGGGTATTCTACCAAACGGCAAAATACGGCTTACATCAGCACGAAAATGAAGATGTGCCAGATTTTACACCCAAACACTTTTTTGTTCATGTCAGATTGATTTAAATTACGGTTATATAATATGTACTAAACAGCATTACAGCATTTGGCTAGTAACCAGTCTGAGGTCGATGTCCAGCAGCTCACCGGTGACCCAAATAACGACAAGTAATGTAAACAAAATTGATGGCTGGGAAGGTTTCACCCTGCACCAAATCATTTCTCTTTTTACTTTTCCCTCGGAGAATTTATTTATTTATTTATATTTGTCAAATCTTAGGTCAATTAATTTACTGGAATGGGTTTTGCTCAGCATGAAATATTCCACCACATATTGAAAGTCTGTTTACTGTGGCAAATGTTTGTGGGTTTTTTTTTTTTTAGCAGAGGGTTTGACTGAACCAAAATTCAAAGACCGTGTCCACCGAGATGTGTCGGCATCTCATGCTGAGCTGATCAGAGGAGGGACTACACAGGAAAACCAGACATTAATTATTTATTATTCAGGAGTGGGCGGAAGAGGCATTTAGTATACAGCGTGGCTGACGGACACAACAAAGGTAGATTTTACAGCTCAATTTATTCAGTGAATCAGGGCACCCATAACTAAATCAGATGAGCCACAATGACACATAATTGGAGTTTCATTGAAAATCCATTGTGCTTGTTTTTTTAATTTTTTATTATGTACCCATGATAAGACATTTTCTGGCAGTGTGCTTCCATTTTTGTGCCAAAATGCACCTTAACATCCACAAATGTGTGGAAAGAATCCATCAGTGCATCAGGAGTGACTGTGAATATCAATGCTCATCTTCAGAGGCATGGCCACACTTACATACAGGAGTAATATATACTTTAGCTAGAAAATGTTTTTAATAGCACCCATGCAGGCACCTGCTTGCTCAGATCAACCATTTCCCTGAGAGCAGGGAAATCAAAAGGTCACTGATTTGGGAGGTGTCGGGGAATAAATATAATTATACACACTCAGGGGTCTGCTATGGGCTTGTCAGTATGGGCTTTCAATGAGGACCATAGGACACTGATGATATTAAAGCAATCAACGATAGATACTATCCATATAGATAGATAGATAGATAGATAGATAGATAGATAGATAGATAGATAGATAGATAGATAGATAGATAGATAGATAGATAGATAGATAGATAGATAGATAGATAGATAGATAGATAGATAGATAGATAGATAGATAGATAGATAGATAGATAGATAGATAGATAGATAGATGGATGGATGGATGGATGGAAGGGTGGGTGGGTGGATGGATAGATAGATAGATAGATAGATAGATAGATAGATAGATAGATAGATAGATAGATAGATAGATAGATAGATAGATAGATAGATAGATAGATAGATAGATAGATAGATAGATAGATAGATAGATAGATAGATAGATAGATAGATAGATAGAGTAAACTTTAGTGGATATTTAAAAATCTCCCTGTTACAGAGCAAGCGTTAAGGTTAACAACATGTGCACATGGATGCGAACGAGTTTGACCTTACCGGCATGAGACGGTAACTTCTATTTTAGTTGCGGGGACTCTCGTGTTGAGTGGGTCAAATTCTCCGATGGTTGCCATGATGCCACAGGAGGAGACACGACGTTAAACAGCATCCGAGGAGAAAGACATCAAGGTGATCATCTCAACTCGGCCGTAAGTCCATCGTGGAGAACATTCTTCATCTTCTCCTGAGAGCGTGTGGAGTGTGTGGAGCGACCGAGAAAGAAAGGTGCGCGAGAGGGGATGCGAGGGAGGAGGAGGAGGAGAAGAGTGAGACAGAGAGAGAGAGAGAGAGAGAGAGGGGAAAGAAACCTGGGGGGGGGGCACTTAAAGTTTACAGTACAATGTTTATTGATCATGATATATAATCTATAAATCTACTAGGAGGACATTATATCTATCTATCTCTCTATATATCTCTCTATCCATCCATCTATTTTTGAAAAAATTCACAAGATGCATGCAGGTGCACAAACTATAGATAACATTGTGGTTCAAAAACTACTTTTTGGGGCATCGAATAAAAATTCCACAAATTAAATTGCATATGTAAATAATTGAAAAGTTCTGTGCCATTTATTTGGTCAACCATGACCCTAATTTTCCAAAATAATTGGATTGGATTGGATGTACCTTTACTCGTCTCGTAGTGGAGAAATTTACATTTCACAGCAGCAAAGTTATGAAAGGAAAATGAAAGGAAAGAAAGAAAAACAGAGTTCAGGAGCTGCTGGAAAGGCAGCCGCTCACACAGTGCCATCTTTAAGTAAAAAAAAAAGTAAAACAAAAAACTAAATAACAAACCATATGACAACACAAAGACACAGAGAGTCATTCATTCTTCAGCAATTGCTGTCCCCTCTTTATGACATGAAGCAGTTCTAGATGAAAGAGGAGAGGATTAAAACAACCTTTTCAGCAGTGAAAATACTTTAAATTGCTGCTATTATTAAATCCATCTTCTTTCATCTTTGGCGGCATCCTTTCCTAATAGCAATTCATGTCTTTGTCACGTCTCATTTAAATGACTGAAGAGTATTGAAGTTGATTTTGGAGTCAGCCAATCCTTCATCAAGTGCCTCCAGTTGGTCCAAAATTCTGCTGCACGCCTCTTGACTTGTAAGAGGGAGCACATAACATCTACACTGGCGTCCCTTTACTGACTCCCCTGTAAATTTCTGACTTTTTTTAAGATTCTATTGTTTGTTTTGAGATCTGTAAAAAAAGATCACTTCATTTTAGCCATTTAGCTCAGGTGGGATCGAGGATTTTCCATTGCCAGTCTCTCTATTTAGAATGACCTCCAGTTAACTGCTAGACAACAAGGTACCGTATTTTCCAAGGTATAAGGAGCACTGGAGTATAAGGAGCATCCCAATGAATGGAGTATTTTCAAACATTTTCCATATATAATAATAATAATACATTTCATTTATAAGCGCCTTTCAAAACTCTCAAGGACACTTTACAGTCACAGGATATTTTTTTCTTCTGTGGGTGAGCAGCGGCAGCCACACGCAAAGTGCACCGGACTATAAAGGACACCTTCAATGAATGAAAAAAAGTTTTCCCAGTATTGTATATAAATATATAAAACGTTTCCAAATATCAGGCACACCACGTTATAAGGCGCTACAGTAGAGGATGCGGTTACGCACTCCTAGACCTGTTGTAGCTCAATATTACTTCACATATAAGGCATACCTATACACCAGAAAATACGGTAATTGAAAGTGAACCAACAGCGCCTCTGCTGGTTGTGACCAAGTATTGCACTATTTAGGGTCAATTACACTCAGACACAATCAACAATAATTATCATCAGCTCCACACAAGAGAGCCATTTCTTGACAAAATGTATCTTACAGGGTGAATTAATAAGGACACTGATATAGAAAACAAATGACTCCTCATACTGAAACATATTATCAAATATATTCTGTTTCCTTGAAGTGGTTGTACAAACATTGCAAAGCATCCAATTCAATGCATCATTCATATATAAACAATGTGTTGTTGTTTTTGTTTGTTTTTTTTAAGGAAAAAATACAATGGATATGCAGTTATGCCTATAATGTTATGCACATACTATAATTGTATATGACACACATAACAGGAGTATATGAGGAGCAACACAATGTATTCTTTGAGGAACACCCCCCACCCCAAAAAAAGTTTAATGTAGTTATGACAAAATGGCAAGAAGCAGGAATCACATTAAAACATGATCGACTGCTCTTTTTTTTAAACACTTCCTAAACTTTTTCTTGAATATTTGATTCACTTGTTTGTGAGTGATTGCATCAATGAGTGAACCGTCTATTCGGTAGTGCACTTAATCAAACTGCTCATATAAGTGTGATCATTTAGCTCATAACGGAAAATGACAACTTGTCTTATTAGCCACTTCATGTGTGAGTCGTCATTTAAACTTGAAGCACCGAAGCAGAAATAACAATAGCCTTCAATTAACCAATACTCAGGCCGATGGAGTGTGCGCAGTGTTAAATCATGAGTGTGAATAGACATTGCCGTCATTTGGTTGCACTGGGTAAAGGCCGTGCTAGTGACGAATAGAGGATATTTCTTAGGCGAGAGGAAAAAAAACCAATGTAACCTTCTAAA